>NC_056432.1:64705216-64783320 GCF_018296145.1 Oncorhynchus tshawytscha
ATATATATACACTGCTAAAATAACACATCCTAGATCTGAATGAATGAAATATTCTTATTAAATACTTTTTTCTTTACATAGTTGAATGTGCTGACAACAAAATCACACAAAAATTATCAATGGAAATCCAATTTATCAACCCATGGAGGTCTGGATTTGGAGTCACACTCAAAATTAAAGTGGAAAACCACACTACAGGCTGATCCAACTTTGATGTAATGTCCTTAAAACAAGTCAAAATGAGGCTCAGTAGTGTGTGTGGCCTCCACATGCCTGTATGATCTCCCTACAACGCCTGGGCATGCTCCTGATGAGGTGGCGGATGGTCTCCTGAGGGATCTCCTCCCAGACCTGGACTAAAGCATCCGCCAACTCCTGGACAGTCTGTGGTGCAACGTGGCGTTGGTGGATGGAGCGAGACATGATGTCCCAGATGTGCTGAATTGGATTCAGGTCTGGGGAACGGGTGGGCCAGTCCATAGCATCAATGCCTGCACGGTGTTGGGCTGTAAGCACAACCTCCACCTGTGGACGTCGGGCCTCATACCATCCTCATGGAGTCTGTTTCTGACCGTTTGAGCAGACACATGCACATTTGTGGCCTGCTGGAGGTCATTTTGCAGGGCTCTGGCAGTGCTCCTCCTGCTCCTCCTTGCACAAATGCAGAGGTAGCGGTCCTGCTGCTGGGTTGTTGCCCTCCTACGTCCTCCTCCACATCTCCTGATGTACTGGCCTGTCTCCTGGTAGCGCCTCCATGCTCTGGACACTACGCTGAAAGACACAGCAAACCTTGCCACAGCTCGCATTGATGTGAAATCCTGGATGAGCTGCACTACCTGAGCCACTTGTGTGGGTTGTAGACTCCGTCTCATGCTACCACTAGAGTGAAAGCGTTCAAAGCGTTCAAAATTCAAAAGTGACCAAAACATCAGCCAGGAAGCATAGGAACTGAGAAGTGGTCTGTGGTCACCACCTGCAGAACCACTGCTTTATTGGGGGTGTCTTGCTAATTGCCTATAATTTCCATCTGTTTTCTATTCCATTTGCACAACAGCATGTGAAATGTATTGTCAATCAGTGTTGCTTCCTAAGTGGACAGTTTGATTTCACAGAAGTGTCATTGACTTGGAGTTACATTGTGTTGTTTAAGTGTTCCCTTTATTTTTTTGAGCAGTGTATATATACAGTTGAAGTCGGAAGTTTACATACACTTAGGTTGGAGTCATTAAAACTCGTTTTTCAACCACTCCACAAATGTCTTGTTAACAAACTATAGTTTTGGCAAGTTGTTTAGGACATCTACTTCGTCCATGACACAAGTAATTTTTCCAACAATTGTTTACAGACAGATTTTTTCACTTATAACTCACTGTATCACAATTCCAGTGGGTCAGAAGTTTACATATACTAAGTTGACTGTGCCTTTAAACAGCTTGGAATATTCCAGAAAATGATGTATTGGCTTTAGAAGCTTCTGATAGGCTAATTGACATCATTTGAGTCAATTGGAGGTGTACCTGTGGATGTATTTCAAGGCCACCTTCAAACTCAGTGCCCCTTTGCTTGACATTATGGGAAAATCAAAATAAATCAGCCAAGACCTCAGAAATAAAATTGTAAACCTCCACAAGTCTGGTTCATCCTTGGGAGCAATTTCCAAATGCCTGAAGGAACCACGTTCATCTGTACAAACAATAGTACGCAGGTATAAACACCATGGGACCACGCAGCCGTCATACCGCTCAGGAAGGAGACGCGTTCTGTGCGAAAAGTGCAAATCAATCCCAGAACAACAGCAAAGGACCTTGTGAAGATGCTGGAGGGAACAGGTACAACAGTATCTATATCCACAGTAAAATGAGTCCTATATCAACATGTCCTGAAAGGCCGCTCAACCAGGAAGAAGCCACTGCTCCAAAACCGCCATATAAAAGCCAGACTACAGTTTGCAACTGCACATGGGGACAAAGATTGTATTTTTGGGAGAAATGTCCTCTGGTCTGATGAAACAAAATTAGAACTGTTTGGCCATAATGACCATCGTTATGTTTGGAGGAAAAAGGGGGAGGCTTGCAAGCCGAAGAACACCATCCCAACCGTGAAGCACAGGGGTGGCAGCATCATGTTGTGGGGGTATATATATAAAATGTATTAATATATTAGATGTGTATAAGATGTGTGCTACTACACTGTATAGAAATCCACAGCATGTGTTTTTATTTTTAGAGGGGAGGACAAGACAAAATAATAAAGTCTGTACATCAAAAGGAAAACCACAAAAAACAGCGATGATTCAAATGCTAATCATTATATTTAATTTTTTTGACTGTTTCAAATATAATGCCACACATTGTATTTTGGGGTGAGGTTGTACATTCTCATTGATAGAAATGCTTTCAGTGGATCATGTAGAAACCTTTAGGAATGTTCCAGTTTGAAAGAAAGAACAGGGTGTCAAAGAGAAGCTTCTGTAGAAGATCCATAGGTGCTCAACACACAAACACAAAGATTAGAAAACAATGTGGGCTCGCTCATAACATACAGTCATCTACATGATGAACGCCTCCAAAAAGGAATATGGGGGAGAAAAAGTGTCTTGGAATGTCAAATATCAACAATGTAAGACAGCCCAGCTATTGCAATTGCAATTTGTTTAAGTGTTACTGGCGAGTGTTTGTGCCAAGCAGGCTGCTGGCTGCGACGCTGATGTTTGAGGAACCGGTGCCAGCTAGCGCAGCTGTGAGGCCACTGCCCCACCCCCGTCGCCCACCCACCCCAAACCTCACTCACCCTCCACACCCCCCACTCTCTCCTCCATGAGCAAAATGAGTCACCCGGAGGAGAAGGATGCAGTGGGCAGTGGCGAGGGGAAGGGCCAAGTGGGAGCGTGGCTAGAGATTAACTTCGGGATCTGGTGTAGAGGTCACTGATTAACAGGGTTCTGAGCTCGGCTCGCCTGCCTTGCTGCCTGCCTGATGCGGATGCTCCTCTAACCCCTGTTTTATCTAATCACATCCTCCATCTCTCCTTAGCACTGCTAGAGGAGTGACAGGCTAGAGGGGCTCTGTGATCAATAACCTGCCTGGCCCAGCACTCCCCTCTGTCTCCCCCTGCCTGTCCCCCTGGAAGCCACCAGCAGGCACTTCCCCTCCGTAATAGGACACATCATACATTATAGAAACCCTCTGACTGGGATGATTAATGGAGCCAAATCATCACACTTAAGAGCAGAGCGCATGTGGAGTGTGATGTGTTGGTCGAGGACACAGTACAAGACCTGGGAGAGTCTCTCTCACATGCCAGTGGATGAGGGGAGGCAGACAGCCAGGGCAGGATCACTGTGCTTTGATTGTAGAGGGCACTGCTGCTGCTGCCGCTGCTGCTACCGCTGAGACTGCTAACTCAGCCATTTAGAAACTTGGTTGAAGGAAACTTGGCTCAAGGAAAACCCAAGGAAGTTTTCTACAATACTTTAACAAAAGACGTCTAACAGAAAAGTAAAAGGTAGACTGGCTAGCGTTCCATCAAAGAGCACCTAAACTCTATGGCCTGGCTGTGTTGCCATGAAAGTTAATCCAGGAAAACATCACAATGAATAGCAATTTACAGCTAATAGGTACTTTCAAGGGTATCACTCAACGTTTTTTAAACCACTAATCATGTGAAGTGATGGAGATGTTGATCACAGGTCTGGTGGATGTGTGTTCAAGATGCTGAAGCAGTGAAGAACAAGTGATAATAAATCAGGTGGAACAGATTGGCACTTAGGTTTTTCTTCTAGAGCCGAGCGAGCACCCAAATTAGCCCGACAAATACACCCTCATCACAACACAGCGCTCTCCTCTGTCTCTAGCAGACATAACTCAATCTGAGGAGAATAGGTCCCCGTAATAACCTATATTTACAGAGCCAGAACATGACTCGAGCCATTAAATCTTAATTCTCCTTTACGAAGCACTGAAGTCTGAAACAAGACCTCATCCATCAAAGCCCACTAACGTTGTGAGCGAAAAGAGGAACGAAAACCATGAGAACAAGAGACCAATTTCACCAGAGGAGTCGCAGGCCTGACACTTTCCAGGGCATTAGCCATGCTGTTTATTATCTCCCCAAGCAGGCCTGTCCTATCACAGCCAGCCTGGCATTCACAACAGCAGCGCTAATATCATTATTACAAGATTTGTTCTGAGCAGGTGCAGTCGGTCTACAGAAAGCAATATTCTCTCCAACTGTTTCATTTTTTGATTCTTGTCTGTGACAGTTTCTATTTTGTATTTCTTTAATACATTTTTGTACTTCCCTAGACTACAGTGTGTGTTGATGGATAGGATGGTAAGTAAATTCATCATTCTGCTAGCGAGGAAGAAGCCTGGGCTGTCCAGGTGTCCATCAAGAACAGTGTTGACACCGGCGCAGACGCAATCCCCCAGACACATGATGCAAAAACAACAAGAATAAACCGGCTTAATTACAGCCATCACTGCAGATGATCTAAATAGAAATGAAGTCCACTGGGACAGACACCTTGGATAATACTGTGGCTCCTAGCCAAATCAATAGCACTGATGACACTGGCTCAATATGAAAATCAATTTGAACGGAAAAAGGCTTCCTTCAATTCTGGCATACAATTAACACTGTCTGAATGTATATGTACCACAATATACACGTGGCCTTTTGACTGGCCATTATGATTATGATCGCCTAAAGTTGAAAACAGTTTTGCATTGAATGCAATGCAATAGAGGAGTTGCGAATCATTATGTTGAACAGTTACCATCAATACCAAAAATAGAACAGATATGTCTATGCTAATGTGCAGCAGTGGAGACATTGATTTGCCCTCCACCCTACAATTCAACCTTACTGAACTGAATGACTTCCTTAGATAGGGTATAATGAGTGAGTGAGGTATAAACAGCATCTGCAACATGAAATATTGAAATGAAATTGGGATGCAGCTCAGAGACCTCAGAATGAAGGCGTTGTTAGGAGTCATTCACAGTATGGCTCCCTATTGATTGGAGCATGGAGGTGCTGTGCAGTGCGCCTTGTTTTGATACTCTGGGAGGTAGTGATCTAAGCATCTCTAGGGATCAATTCAAAACCCCAGCCACAAAAACAGCCAATTAGTGAGCTCTGCTCCGCTCTGCTCTGCTCCGCTCTACAGCATCTCCGATGCATTCCTACCGAGGGCCTCTTTGCTTTTCTACCCTGAGACCCCTCGACTCGCCTCGCTGGTAAGGAAGGCACGGACCAAATAAAACAAACACACAACACAGAATCAAATCAAAGTTTATTAGTTGTGTACACAGATTTGCAGATACTATCACAGGTGCAGCGAAATGCTTATGTTTCTAGTGCAGTAAAAGTGCAGTAACACCTAGCAACAAAACAGTACACATAATCAAAAAGTAAATATCAGAACAAGCTATATCTCAACATAAATATAAACATATATACACTGAGTGTATAAAACATTAGGAACACCTTCCCAATACTGAGTTGCAGCCCCCCTTTTGCCCTCAGAACAGCCATAATTCAATTCGTCGGGGCATGGACTCTACAAGGTGTCGAAAGCATTCCACAGGAATGCTGGCCTGTGTTGACAACAATACTTCCCACAGTTGTGTCAAGTTGGCTGGATGTCCTTTGGATGGTAGACAATTCTTGATACACACGGGAAACTGTGTAGCTTGAAAAACCCAGCAGCGTTGCAGTCCTTGACACACTCAAACAGGTGTGCCTGGCACCTACTACCATACCCTGTCCAAAGGCACTTAAATCTTTGTCTCGCCCATTCACCCTCTAAATGGCACACATACACAATCCATGTCTCAATTGTCTCAAGGCTTAAAAATCCTTCTTTAACCTGTCTCCTCCCCTTCATCTACACTGATTGATGTGGATTTAACAAATGACATCAATGAGGGATCATAGTTTTCACCTGGAATCACCTGGTCAGTCTATGTTATTGAAAGAGCAGGTGTTCCTGTATTGTACACTCAGTGTATATACACTACATGACCAAAAGTATGTGGACACCTGCTCGTCAAACATCTCATTCCTAAATAATGGGCATTAATATGGAGTTGGACCTCCCTTTGCTACTATAACAGACTCCACTCTTCTGGGAAGGCTTTCTACTAGATGTTGGAACATCTCTGCGGGGACTTGCTTCCATTCAGCCACAAGAGCATTAGTGAGGTCGGTCAGGCCTGGCTCGCAGTTGTCATTCCAATTCATCTCAAGGGTGTTTGATGGGGTTGAGGTCAGGGCTCTGTGCAGGCCAGTCAAGTACATTCAACACCAATCTCGACAAACCATTTCTGTATGGACCTCGCTTTGTGCACAGGGGCATTGTCATGCTGAAACAGGAAAGGGCTTTCCCCTAACTTTTGCCACAAAGTTGGAAGCACAGAATCGTCTAGAATGTCATTGTATGCTATAGATTTCCCTTCACTGGAACTAGCGAGCCTGAACCATGAAAAACAAGCCCAGACCATTATTCCTCGTCCACCAAACTTTACAGTTGGCAATATGCATCTGACAAGTAGAACTATCCTGGCATCCAGTAAACCCATTCGTCCATCGGACTGCCAGATACTAAAGAGTGATTCATCACTCCAGAGAATGTGTTTCCACTGCTCCAGATTCCAATGGCGGCGAGCTTTACACCATTCCAGACGATGCTTAGCATTGTGCATGGTGATCTTAGGCTTGTGTGTGGCTGCTCTGCAATGGAAAACCATTTCATGAAGCTCCCCATGAACAGTTATTGTGCTGACGTTGCTTCCAGAGGCAGTTTGGAACTCGGTAGTTGATTGTTGGAACCGAGGACAGACGATTTCAACACACTACATGCTTCAGCACTCAGCAGTCCCGTTCTGTGAGCTTGTGTGGCCTCCCACTTTGCGGCTTAGCCATTGTTGCTCCTAGACATTTCCACTTCAAAATAACAGCACTTACAGTTGACCGGGGCAGCTCTAGCAGAGCAGAAATTTGACGAACTAACTTGGAAAGGTGGCATCCTATGATGGTGTCACGTTGAAGTCACTGAGCACTTCAGTAAGGCCATTCTACTGCCAATGTTTGTCTATGGAGATTCCATGGCTGTGTGCTCAATTTTATACACCTGTCAGCAACGGGTGTGGCTGAAATATCCGAATCCACTCATTTGAAGGGGTGTCCACATACTTTTGTGTATATAGTGTATATATATATATATATACATATATATATAAATGGTGTGTATATACAGTATGAACAGAATATGAATAGAAAAGGTGTGTACAGCAGTAGTTATATAGGATGAGCCATGACTAGAATACAGTATATACATATAAAGTGGGTAAAACAGTGTGTAAACATGAGGAAATAGAGGGTAATGCTAAAGCCAAATGAATAGATCATACATCTGTTCCCCCCTCTTTTTTTCCAGTGTGTGCTGTGCCTGTGAAGTATCCCAACCCATGCTCCTGTCCCTGCGTTAGGAGTGCTAGCCAAGAACCTCATCGCAATCCATTATCGCTGTCAAGTTAATGTTCCATGTTGAGCCATATGGCAGGGCTAACACATGCAATAAAATAAATTCCTTCAACTTGTTACAATCAGCAGTTTCAGCTGTCCAAAAAACAAACATTAACAGATTTACATGCTGACCACACCGCTCGCTTCACGTGCACGAGCGTTGCAAAATAAATGCAAACATACATGTTATTCAATTATTGCACCCACACTGCTCGTGCGCGCCAACGGGCGTCTGTTTTGCCAAGCGCTAAAATAGAAGTCAGTTCTATTTGTGACGCTGAATGCGGTGCAAGTCCTGCCTCTCCCATCTCATTGGTTTATAGAAGCAGATACCCACGTGCCATCTCCTCATTGGTTATACCCACGTGGGTAATTGAAATATGAGTTCAGTCAGTCGTCGTGGTAACTATGAAAGTTAGATGCCAATTGCCATATAAAGTCTGAAGAAGAAAAAGCCTGGAAGGAGGAGAGATGACTAGAAACGATTTGGTTGACTGTTTTATGTGTGGATTAATTGTCGGAGTAGAGGACCTTGTGCATTTCAGGTAAAATAACAACTCAACGTTTATATCCCAGGACAAATTAGCTAGCAACTGCAAGCTAGCTAGCTAAATTGCCATAAATGTTTAATGCATTATGACCTGTCCCCAAATTAATATAATTGGTTCAGAGTTTGTTTTGATATTTCAACATGCGTATTGTGATCGCATCTGGTGTGGGGGACAAAATCAAATTGTGCACATAGCGTACGCTTGTGGCCAGTTTGGGTACGGTGTTATTGTGTTTGCTGCATTTTCTGTTGATATTCATGACAAAAACAGGAAAGCCAACAGGAAAAGAGAGAGACAGGGAGTGAAGAAGGGGTGGACTCAGGGACCTACAGTGGGAAAGTAAAACATAGGAAATTGATTTTAGACCACGTACTACAGAGCAGCTCCTTTTCCACCCTGATATTCTACAATAACCCTGTAGTGGAAAGTTCTGGTCTCTTTGGAAATCTTGCATTGGGCATGCTCAGTAGCTCCCAAACACAATCCACTGGTTGGCGCGACATTACAGCCGTGAACAAAGCAGCACACCCACTCACTGGTTTCCCTGGCTTTTAAAATGGAGCCTTTTGTTTCCTTCTCTCAAGTGTTTGTGTACATCCATCCTGTTGCAGGCTTTTGATGTATTCACCAGGTTGTGTTTGACAGTAAATAAAACCTGTGCTGTGAGCTGGGCTAAGGTTGTGGAGAGGTCAGCAGGGTGGTAAGGGTAGTACATCAGCACCTCCTCCCCCTCTGATGTAGCAGTCAGTGCCCACTGCCCAGCCAGCCCAGCCCAGCTACCAGCAAGGCAGAGTCCCACACTGGGGGCACAATAAAGCTCTGGGGAAACAACTCTCTCTTCCCACCCTGAGCTCAGCATCAATTTCTGTTAATTACAGCCTTGTCAGCAGCAGCATTATTCAAACAGCCAGCGCAAAATGTTAATGAGTTCTTTTGCATATTTATTTTTTCCTTTGTTGAAATGTCATTGATTATTACGTTCTACGATGATGAATGCCTTTGCTGATGTGCTCTGATATGTAATTAGTCATTAGGTGGAATGAATAGATCAATTAAAAGAGAGGGACCGGGATTAAGAATAATCAGAATCAAACGAGGAGGAATCTAAGTAGAGCAAAATGAAACAGACTTGTTAAGGTGAGTCATGCTCGACAAAATGAAAAGGCTCTCTTTTAACAGCAAAGACAAGCTTCGTCCATCTCTCTCAAGTTCAGGATGGGAGGAGCATGAAATGGTTTTTAATCATGACAAGGACTCTAAATATTCAGCTGGATCAAAGACGACCTTCATTATAACACACAGCTTTTAGCCTTGAAGTATGCCTTTCAAAATGAAGTACTACTGCCCCTCTGACTACCTAGAGACAGAAGGGGTTTGATTCCCCTGGTGGTCTGTTCCTGTGCATAAGGAGAGGTGGAGAGGTGGATTTCCTGATTGTATTTATCCCAAATACCCCCAGCCCCCACCACACAGGATAATCAGACAAGAAGCTTGGTCTATTTGATTTTTCCGCGTTGGTAAAAAGCAAAAAGGGGAGGGGGGAAATGTTTTCGTTTGGCCTTTCCCATTTTCGGAGCCTCACTATCCTCCAGCCAGTGCTTGCTATTCACAGGATGAAAAAAATGCATTACTGCAGACCAGATGGGAACATTCCACATGACCAAACCAATCAATCACCTTGGTGGGACGCAGGTGCGACACAGCCGTGCTGCAACACACCATTTCACAGTCTATCGGGCACAAACACATGGCCACCAATCAATGGCACCCCGAGGACCCGCGAGAAGGGGGGTGCCTCCCCAGCCCTACTGGTTCATGGCTGATGACTTCATAATCACGCATCCATTCTCCCAGCGCAGGAGGGCCATGAGCTACCTAACAAACTCTCCTACCACGTGGTTCACACTGACGCTGTGATGGAGGCCACCACAGTAGGGTCACTAACACACACGTAGTCACACCCCTATCAGACATGCATGTGAGACGGCCATGTTCGGGCAACAGGAGCATTGAGGGAAAAACAAGAATAAATTTAATAAGCCATGGAAAAGGAGGGGAGAGAATTCTTGCATGTCCCTGGATGGATATTATAGTACAGTCAGTGTGCCACATCAAAGTGTGTGTGTGTTGACGGCTGGTAGTAGATGCCAGGCAACTGTTAAACAATGAGACATCAGAGGATCAGAGATGAAGGACCAGGAAGGATAACACAGGTTAGGAAGTTTGATCCGGCTCTTAGTCACGAAGCAGTTTGGGCATATTCCCTTTCACAGAAATCCCAGAGACCCAAATGTCCAAGGTCCAACAGAACAACCCAAAAACTAAACAGCCATATAGAGAGGGTGGTCAAATGGGACCAGTCCTTTGATAATCGTTTCAGAGCTGTGTGTGTGTGTGTGTGTGTGTAACGTGTGTGGTAGGCATTTAAGAGGTCTCAGTTAAATTCTCTGAGTTGACTAAGCATTTAATTCCCCACCTCCATCTCCCTGGCAGCAGCGGGGGGGGCTCCAACAGGGGCTGAGAGAGGTGGATAGAAGGAGAGGGGGATGAGGGGAGGAGGAGGATAGAAGGAGAGGGGGAGGAGGGGGATATAAGGAGAGTGTGGAGGAGGGGATAGAAGGAGAGGGGGAGGAGGGGATAGAAGGAGAGGGGGATGAGGGGAGGAGGGGGATAGAAGGAGAGAGGGGGATGAGGGGAGGAGGAGGATAGGAGAGGTTGGAGGAGGGGGATAGAAGGAGAGGGGGAGGAGGGGGATAGAAGGAGAGGGTGGAGGAGAGGGATAGAAGGAGAGGGGGAGGAGGGGGATGGAAAGAGAGGGAGAGGAGGGGAGGAGGGATAGAAGGAGAGGCAGAGGAGGGGGATAGAAGGAGAGGGAGAGGAGGGGAGGAGGTGGATAGAAGGAGAGGGGAGGGGTGGATAGAAGGAGAGGGGAGGAGTGGGATAGAAGGGGAGGGGGATAGAAGGAGAGGGGGAGGAGTGGGATAGAAGGGGAGGAGGGGATATAAGGGGAGGGGGATAGAAGGAGAGGGGGAGGAGGGGATAGAAGGAGAGGGGGAGGAGTGGGATAGAAGGGGAGGGGATAGAAGGAGAGGGGGAGAAGTGGGATAAGAAGGGGAGGAGGGGACAGAAGGAGAGGGGGAGGAGTGGGATAGAAGGGGAGGGGGATAGAAGGAGAGGGGGAGAAGTGGGATAGAAGGGGAGGAGGGGATATAAGGGGAGGGGATAGAAGGAGAGGGGGAGGAGGGGATAGAAAGGAGAGGGGGAGAAGTGGGATAGAAGGCAAGGAGGGGACAGAAAGGGAGGGGGATAGAAGGAGAGGGGGAGGAGAGGATAGAAGGAGAGGGAGGGGAGGGGAATAGAAGGAGAGGGGGAGGAGGGGGATAGAAGGAGAGGGGGAGGAGGGGGATAGAAGGAGAGGGGAGGAGGGGAGGAGGTGGATAAAAGGAGAGGGGAGAAGAGGAGGAGGTGGATAGAAGGAGAGGGGAGGAGGGGAGGCTGAGCTTGGGCAGGGGAAACAGGGGAAACGGGACATTCTGACAGACATTCAGCCAGCTCTCTGTGAGGGCTCTAAATGAATCACAGGTCAGGTGTGGCAGAGTTTACGCTATTTCATGCTTTTTAGTATTTTAACATGCACTTAGTGTTTGCTCCAGTTCCCCTTTCTGTGGCTAACTGAAACCTACAGAGATAACAGAAAGATGCAAAGTTAGAGCTCATGTAGGTGGATGATCATTTATATAAAAGACAACCTTTCATGTACAGTTAATGAAACATAACAAAGGTGAGTACACAATGACAAAGAGAATGGAACCAGACCTGTTCCCAGGTAAATATAAATGTTCCAGCTGAAACACAGGATTAATATCTCATTAAGCCACAGCGCTCCAGGCTAGGACGAGAAGCAATGAATAAAATAAGATATATGTGTAATGAAAGATTTAATATGGATGAACAGGGACAAAGTGGGGGGGATTGGTGTGTGTGTGTGTGGAGTGGTGTGTGTGTGTGTGTGTGTGTGTGTGTGTGTGTGTGTGTGTGTGTGTGTGTGTGTGTGTGTGTGTGTGTGTGTGCGTGTGCGTGCTCTTTGCCAAACCCTGCAGGATGGATTATATTACACAGGCAGGGTAATGACGCTGTGGATTCCCTACATATCCTGGGAGGAGAGGGGATTGTGCTGCCCTGCTCCTGGGACGAGCACGTCTGAAAACTAACACGATTACATTGAATCATTTGCGACATTCATTTCTCTCCATGAATTGGATCCACGGGGGAATGGGGGTGGATATTTTTAGGGGAGGCTGTGGCAGGCGCTGTGTTTGCCACCTGAGGTCCCTGGGCCAGGTGTGTGTGGTATGTGTGTGGTATGTGTGTGGACTGGAGTGTGTGAGGGCCAGAGAAGTGCACCTGCATGGCTCTGTAAGAGCACAGGGCATAGACACACAACTGGCTCCACCACTCTAAACATGACTTGTATTTCATAAAGTCCTATGAATTTAATTGGGTTGACTCATCCCAACAAGTAATTAAACACAGAGGTTTATGAATGGGTGTGTGATCACACTGTCAGTCTAGGTTATGGGGACAAAGTAAATTATTCCTGCTAGACTTATTCCTGCTAGACTTATTCCTGCTAGACAACTGTAGCGCAACCTGTGTGCTCTCAAGGGTATATCTGCAAACTCAGAAGGACAGTGCCAATGACAGTGCCAGCAATACAGTGCCAATGACAGTGCCAGCAATACAGTGCCATCAATACAGTGCCATCAATACAGTGCCAATGACAGTGCCATCAATACAGTGCCATCAATACAGTGCAATCAATACAGTGCCATCAATACAGTGCCAATGACAGTGCCATCAATACAGTGCCATCAATACAGTGCCAATGACAGTGCCATCAATACAGTGCCATCAATACAGTGCCATCAATACAGTGCCAATGACAGTGCCATCAATACAGTGCCATCAATACAGTGCCATCAATACAGTGCCAATGACAGTGCCATCAATACAGTGCCATCAATACAGTGCCATCAATACAGTGCAATCAATACAGTGCCAATGACAGTGCCATCAATACAGTGCCAATGACAGTGCCATCAATACAGTGCCGTCAATACAGTGCCATCAATACAGTGCCGTCAATACAGTGCCATCAATACAGTGGCAATGACAGTGCCATCAATACAGTGCCATCAATACAGTGCCAATGACAGTGCCATCAATACAGTGCCATCAATACAGTGCCAATGACAGTGCTATCAATACAGTGCCATCAATACAGTGCCAATGACAGTGCCATCAATACAGTGCCATCAATACAGTGCCAATGACAGTGCCATCAATACAGTGCCATCAATACAGTGCCAATGACAGTGCTTGCCTCCTTTCTGATTTTCTTTATTTTTGCATATTTTTGATACTGAATGTTATTAGATCTTCAACCAAAACCTAATATTAGATCAAGTGAACCTGAGTCTACAAATGTTGGCATTGTGATGGTTCAGGGATGCTTTGATGCCTCAGGACCTGGACGACTTGCGGTAATAGAATGAACCATGAATTCTGCTCTGTATCAGAGAATTCTACAGGAGAATGTCGGGCCATCTGTCTGTGAGCTGAAGCTGAAGCACAGCTGGGTCATGCAGCAAGACAATGATCCAAAACACACAATCAAGTCTACATGAAAATGGCTAAAAAGCAACCAATTTCAAGTTAGTCCCAATTGAGATGTTGTGGCAGGACTTGAAACGAGCAGTTCATGCTTGAAAACCCACAAATGTTGCTGAGTTACAGCAGTTCTGCGTGGAAGAGTGGGCCAAAATTCCCCCACAGCAACATGAGAGACTGATCAACAACTACAGGAAGCATTTGGCTGGAGTCATTGCAGCTAAAAGTGGCACAACCAGTTGAGTGTAAGGGGCAATTCATTTTTCACACAGGGGCATTGGGTGTTGCATATCTTTGCTTATGAAAGAAATTACATTTAAGTTTAATTAAGTTTGTAATTGTTGTATTATTTATTTATTCGGTCAGGTTCCCTTCATCTAATATTAGGTTTTTGTTGAAGATCTGATAACATTCAGTATCAAAAATATGCTAAAGTTGAGAACACTAGAAAGTTGCAAATAGTTTTTTACAGCATTGTATCTCATGTAGAAATATAGCTTCTCATCAAATTTTAAAGGGCCAATCTGGAGTTCAAACAATGGCCACATCACCACTTGTTATGAGGGCCAGTTCAAGCTGAGGCTTGAAAAATATAACCACTCTCACATTCACAGACAGAGCTATGGAGGCAAGGACTGACTAGCCATGAGATCAAAATGATAGTTTTAATCATGTTTTAAAGCAATACAGTTTCATTTTTATTTTTTAAATTTTATTTTTGAATTTTACCCCTTTTTCTCTCCAATTCCGTGGTATCCAATTGTTTAGTAGCTACTATCTCAACGCTACAACTCCCGTACGGGCTCGAGAGAGTTGAAGGTTGAAAGTCATGCGTCCTCCGATACACAACCCAACCTGGTGACAGCACTGCTTCTTAACACAGCGCCATCCAACCTGGAAGCCAGCCGCACCAATGTGTCGGAGGAAACACTGTGCACCTGGCAACCTTGGTTAGCGTACACTGCGCCCGGCCCGCCACATGAGTCGCTGGTGCACGATGAGACAAGGATTTCCCTACCGGCCAAACTCTCCCTAACCCGGAAGACGCCAGGCCAATTGTGCGTCGCCCCACGGACCTCCCGGTCGCGGCAGGTTACGACAGAGCCTGGGCGCAAACCCTGAGTCTCTGGTGGCACAGCTGGCGCTGCAGTACAGCGCCCTTAACCACTGCGCCACCCGGGAAGCCCCAGCAATACAGTTTTTGTTTACATTAACTTTGTTTACAAACATTGGAGTAAATATTTTGGATATAATGTATGTAGCAACACCGGATTGGCCCTTTAAGGAGGATCACCTCAGTAAATAGTTCTCAAGGCTGGTCTCCCTGAATAGTGAAGAGCCATCCCAAGCTGTACCTAAAAAAGCCATTGTTGATGCTTTGTGTAAAACTGCCTAGCCTTGCCCTTTTGCGGAATAAAAGGACATGTGAAACCTCAGACTACCTCAACTCACGCAACACTGAGTCACAGAGACCTCAGCACAGTACTTCAGCGTTACAACTCTGGTACTGAACTGGCTGGACATGGAGCCTGGCAAGACTCTCCATCAGGGAACAAGATAGAGCACAATGCCAGAGAACGGCAGACGGACGGACACATTCCAACAGATATGGAGGTACAGTAGCCAAGAGTGTGTCTGTGATTGAGATTCAGTGCAGTAGTGGAGACAGGAGACTTGAGCTGTTCCACTGGCAGCATTCCTTCCTAATGAATCATTGCCCTTCAACTTTGTGTTTTCATTTAACAATCACTAACATTTTTATTGGCGTCAGCTGCCAGCTCGTGTAAGGGGAGAGTAAATCTACAAGAGAGAGAAAGGGGACAGAGAGAGAGAAAAACGGAAAGGAGGGAGAAAGAAAGAAAGAAAGAAGGAAAGAAAGAAAGAAAGAAAGAAAGAAAGAAAGAAAGAAAGAAAGAAAGAAAGAAAGAGAGGATATGAGGGATAAAGAGGGGCGTGGTGGGGGAGGGGAGCGAACAAAGGGGGCTAAGGGAGGGAAAGGGATGTGGTTGAGAAAAGAGAGTGTGACATGGACAAAGTACAGTGAGATGAAGAAAAGAGAGAAAGAGAGAGAGAGAGAGAGAGAGCGAGAGAGAGAGAGAGAGAATGCCTAGTCTCTGCTAAAAGTATGGATGCTTTCCAATAGTGATTGTAGGCAGATTCTTTAGATGTGTGTATAAAGGGATTGGCTAAATGCTGGCAGCTCATGATTCAGTCGTCAAACCCTAGTAAGACACTGCCTCCACTATTCTGAAAATCCTTCCTTGCTGTAGATGTAGTATCTCACATTTGAGCAATGCACCAAGCTATGCTTTTTGATGTGTCATTTAGCATTACAGAGATTTCTATGGAAATAGGCTTGCCTGACTTTAGGTGGGCTTTACAGGAGTGGGTTGGCTTTGTCACCAAGGGAAACAGCAGACACAAGGTAGAGGAGTTGTGGAAAAGACAGGATGTGAATTACTGAACAATCAAACGCCCATATATTTCATGAAACGGGAATGAAAAGAAGAGCTGGTTTTACTGAATGCTTATAATCCACAGTCAAACCAACACCAGAAATATTTCACTATGATGTACAGTATGCTGTGCTGTCAGAATCAGTGGAGTTGAGGTGACTATCTTGTACAATATGATACAATATTACATGCAGTGGAAGAGGATGATATTTCCAGATGTTCCTAGACTGATTGGCTGGACCTGTAATTACGGTCATCGCCCCTCTGCTGCTGCAGCTGCCCCTCAGGGACCTGTTACATCACCTCACCTCTCCCCTGGCCCTCCTTCTTGGACAGGTAGCCCCCTCTGCAGCTGGGCTGGGCAACGCCTCACTGGCAGCACTGGCGCCAGGGCCTGAGGAGGGCAGGGACCGGGAGGGGGTGAGTGGGGCGGGGAGGGGGCGTGGAGGGATGTGTGGGAGCGGGATGGAGGAAAGGGATTTGTGCCCTTTCAGCTCGTCTTCAGCTCTTCACGCTCCACTGAGCACAGTAACAGATAAGCGCACCCTGCAGCTCTGCATAATGACCGGCTACATCCACTAGACTACAGCGCACCACACCTCCTCTCCCCGCGCCTCCCCTCTCCTCCCTCTCCACCCTCTTTCTTTCTCCTCCTCTGCTGGCCTGACACATAGCATAACACCAGACACATTCAAAGATTCCCAAAAAAACAACCCACAAAAAAAATGTATTCACCTATTGTTTAGTACCAGTAAACAAATCGCAAGTAGCAATACATATGCTTGAAATGGTTGCAGAAATGTGCTCTCACTGTGTTAAGGCCTTGTGCCTTCACACAAGAGTGGATTCATTACAAACCAGTCTTCTCTCCTCGTGTGGTACCAAACCAGTGGAGTAGACAAAAGGATAATATCATCTATTCCATCTCTAGTTCAGTTGAGCTAACAGTGAGTATGGTTAAAGGACCAACCACCACAATCACTCACAGTCCTTAATGATCTACTGTGACTCACACCTGTGAGTACAGCTCACCATCTGTGCGTGTGTGTGTGTCTCCACACTCCAAAGGCATACCAGTGCCCCCTCCTCCTCTACCGCGGAGGCTGCAGAGGTTGGGCAAATTTGAGCGTAACCAGGAGAAATAGAGAAGAAAGAGACAGAGAGAGAGAGAGGAGGGGGGCGCAATCAGAGAGAAGGGGGGTGCAGGCAGGAGCGAGTGAGTGACAGACGGAGGCGAGGAGAGGAGGGGGAGCAACCTTGGCAGCACCTGTGACCCACAATGCAGAAGTACCCGGGTGAACACCTGAGCAGCACCTGGACGCAATCACAGCCTGGGTCGGGGGAGGGGCCCTCGCGGGACAGAATGCGAGCACACCGACACCTGCACCAGTTAAACACGCTCGGGATGCTAACGCCATGTGGGATTTGGCTCTCCATGATAAGCCTTAAGGAACAATTAAAAACAAAAAGGAGAAAAAGACACTACCGAGGCACTGAGAGAGATTGATTTTCCCCCCCGCTGCACAAAAGGCAGGGAGAATACATCTTGGCGCTGTCATGGCCCCTCTTATGCACATAACCCTAGGCAACAAAATGCTCTGAACACTTTGCATTGTCACTAAACGACTGCATCATTTCATTTCCTGGAAACCCATTACGTTTCATAAAAAGGAGATGAAAAACAGATGAGAACAATTCTTCTGTGCACGGAGAATTCATTTAGCAGAAAGCAGAGGGAGAAGAGAGGAGAGAGAGGAGGAGAGAGAGGAGGGCTAACTGCAGAACACTCTGCAGGCTGGCAATGAGGATGCAAATCTCAGAAACTAGTGCTGCATGGGCTCCACAATTATTTTCCTGGTGACAGCAAGCATTACAGCTTTAATTACCCAGATAAGGCAAGCAGCATAAACTATTCTTGGACACTGTTCAATTTAAACTGTGTGATATTCATCTGTTCCAAGGATACTGAGCAATGCTGCTTTTAAAAAAGGTGTACTTTCATCCACATTGAAATTGTTGTATGAAAAGCACTGATGCACTTGGATACGTGGTCTTGGACACACTAACAGGGGTTGGCTGGCCTTCAAGGATAGATTGTGATTTAAACTCCGCCTTCACTGCTCTCCTCTCGTCCATCTATCAACAGCGAAAGCATGTCAGTCTGGACTTTTCCTGAGCCTATACACAGACTTTAAGACTGGTCCAAGGCCTGGCTGCTTTTTATGTTGAGTAGCTCTGGAGAAGGCCTCACATTTTCAATAAAGGAGACTGTGGAACCAAGTCTCCACATATTCTGGCCTGAAAACTAAAAAGCACTTACCTCCAGGGAATTACATGAGAAAAAAAATGAATCGACAGAGAAAACACTTTCTATGAAAAAAATGTGTTTTTCATCTGTTACAGATCAATTAGGGTTAGGAGTCCAACGAACTTGGTGACAGTCCCAGTGGTATCAGATGGAAACCCAGTAACCACTGTCTCTAGAGGAACAGGCAGAGAGAGGAGCTGGGCCCATATCAACAAAGCATCTCAGAGTAGGAATGCTGATCTAGGATATGTTCATATAATCTTATTCATCATGATCTAAAAGGCTAATCTGATCCTAGATCAGCACTCCTACTTCGAGACGCTTTGTGGATACGGGCCCTGGGCTCTGGGCTGGTGGGAGCACAGACCACAGAGTAGGGCAGAGACTGTCTGTCCCTATCTAGGGGCCTCCAGTCTGTCTCTGGGGCCCAGGCCACAGTCTCCCCTGCTCCATTAACTGCCACCTAGTAGATTTAATCTGCCTGGAAATATGAGCAGTGGTTAAACAGGTTAGTTAGGGGAATTTTCACAGTAATCGCTAGGATGGTGTTCAACAACTGGAAGGCAACACAACACACACCTCTGAGATCATCATGGGTGACTCTGGCTAAATACAGTCCCATGCCACTGCAGACATGATGTAACTTGGAAATACCATTAGCCCACCAAATCAAGTCTAATGACAGAAGGCCTGGATGTGTGTGGTGAGCTAGTTATATTAAGCAGATTTGTTTTAATAGTACTACACACACAGAACATATGAGGTGCACTGGAGGAACGTGAGGGTGTATCGTAGCAGCTCAGCAGAGTTATTAATACAGACAGTCACATGGCTGAACACACACACATACAGTGCCTTGCGAAAGTATTCGGCCCCCTTGAACTTTGCGACCTTTTGCCACATTTCAGGCTTCAAACATAAAGATATAAAACTGTATTTTTTTGTGAAGAATCAACAACAAGTGGGACACAATCATGAAGTGGAACGATATTTATTGGATATTTCAAACTTTCTTAACAAATCAAAAACTGAAAAATTGGGCGTGCAAAATTATTCAGCCCCCTTAAGTTAATACTTTGTAGCGCCACCTTTTGCTGCGATTACAGCTGTAAGTCGCTTGGGGTATGTCTCTATCAGTTTTGCACATTGAGAGACTGAAATTTTTTCCCATTCCTCCTTGCAAAACAGCTCGAGCTCAGTGAGGTTGGATGGAGAGCATTTGTGAACAGCAGTTTTCAGTTCTTTCCACAGATTCTCGATTGGATTCAGGTCTGGACTTTGACTTGGCCATTCTAACACCTGGATATGTTTATTTTTGAACCATTCCATTGTAGATTTTGCTTTATGTTTTGGATCATTGTCTTGTTGGAAGACAAATCTCCGTCCCAGTCTCAGGTCTTTTGCAGACTCCATCAGGTTTTCTTCCAGAATGGTCCTGTATTTGGCTCCATCCATCTTCCCATCAATTTTAACCATCTTCCCTGTCCCTGCTGAAGAAAAGCAGGCCCAAACCATGATGCTGCCACCACCATGTTTGACAGTGGGGATGGTGTGTTCAGGGTGATGAGCTGTGTTGCTTTTACGCCAAACATAACGTTTTGCATTGTTGCAAAAAGTTCAATTTTGGTTTCATCTGACCAGAGCACCTTCTTCCACATGTTTGGTGTGTCTCCCAGGTGGCTTGTGGCAAACTTTAAACAACACTTTTTATGGATATCTTTAAGAAATGGCTTTCTTCTTGCCACTCTTCCATAAAAGCCAGATTTGTGCAATATACGACTGATTGTTGTCCTATGGACAGAGTCTCCCACCTCAGCTGTAGATCTCTGCAGTTCATCCAGAGTGATCATGGGCCTCTTGGCTGCATCTCTGATCAGTCTTCTCCTTGTATGAGCTGAAAGTTTAGAGGGACGGCCAGGTCTTGGTAGATTTGCAGTGGTCTGATACTCCTTCCATTTCAATATTATCGCTTGCACAGTGCTCCTTGGAATGTTTAAAGCTTGGGAAATCTTTTTGTATCCAAATCCGGCTTTAAACTTCTTCACAACAGTATCTCGGACCTGCCTGGTGTGTTCCTTGTTCTTCATGATGCTCTCTGCGCTTTTAACAGACCTCTGAGACTATCACAGTGCAGGTGCATTTATACGGAGACTTGATTACACACAGGTGGATTGTATTTATCATCATTAGTCATTTAGGTCAACATTGGATCATACAGAGATCCTCACTGAACTTTTAGAGAGAGTTTGCTGCACTGAAAGTAAAGGGGCTGAATAATTTTGCACACCCAATTTTTCAGTTTTTGATTTGTTAAAAAAGTTTGAAATATCCAATAAATGTCGTTCCACTTCATGATTGTGTCCCACTTGTTGTTGATTCTCCACAAAAAAAATACAGTTTTATATCTTTATGTTTGAAGCCTGAAATGTGGCAAAAGGTCATAAAGTTCAAGGGGGCCGAATACTTTCACAAGGCACTGTACAGTCAAAAGTTTGAACACACCTACTCATTCTTTATTTTTACTACTTTCTACATTGTAGAATAATAGTGAAGACACCAAAACTATGAAATAACTCATATGGAATCATGTGGTAACCAAAAATGTGTTAAACAAATCAAAATATATTTTATATTTGAGATTCTTCAAAGTAGCCACCCAGTGCCTTGGTGACAGCTTTGCACACTTTTGGCATTCTCTCAACCGCCTTAATGAGGTAGTAAACTAGAATGCATTTCAATTAACAGGTACGCCTTGCTAAAAGTTAATTTGTGGAATTTATTATCTTCTGAATGTGTTTGAGCCAATCAGTTGCGTTGTGACAAGGTAGGGGTGGTATACAGAAGATAGCCCTATTTGGCAAAAGACCAAGTCCATATTATGGCAAGAACAGCTCAAATAAACAAAGAGAAATTACAGTCCATCATTACTTTAAGACATGAAGGTCAGTCAATTAGGAAAATATTCAAGAAATGTTAAAGTTTCTTCAAGTGCAGTCGCAAAAACCATCTAGCGCTATGATGAAACTAACTGGCTCTCATGAGGACCACCACAGGAAAGGAAGACCCAGAGTTACTTCTGCTGCAGAGGATAAGTTACCAGCCTCAGAAATTGCAGCCCAAATAAATGCTTCACAGAGATCAAGTAACAGACACATCTCAACATCAACTGTTCAGAAGAGACTGCGTGAACCAGGCCTTCATGATCGAATTGCTGCAAAGAAACCACTACTAAAGGACACCAATAAGAAGAAGAGACTTGCTTGGACCAAGAGACACGAGCAATGGACATTAGACCGGTGGAAATCTGTCCTTTGTTCTGATGAGTCCAAATGTGAGTTTTTTGGTTCCAACCGCCGTGTCTTTGTGAGACGCAGAGTAGGTGAACGGATGATCACTGCATGTGTGGTTCCCACCGTGAAGCATGTAGGAGGAGGTGTGATGTGGGTGGCTTTGCTGGTGACACTCTCTATGATTTATTTAGAATTCAAAGCACACTTACCCAGCACAGCATTCTGCAGTGATACGCCATCCCATCTGGTTTGAGCTTACTGAGACTATCATTTGTTTATCCACAGGACAAAGACCCGAAACACACCTCCAGGATGTGTAAGGGCTATTTGACCAAGAAGGAGAGTGATGGAGTGCTGCTGTAACGGATGTGAAACGGCTAGCTTAGTTAGCGGTGGTGCGCGCTAAATAGCGTTTCAATCGGTGACGTCACTTGCTCTGAGACCTTGAAGTAGTAGTTCCCCTTGCTCTGCAAGCGCCGTGGCTTTTGTGGAGCGATGGGTAACGATGCTACGTGGGTGACTGTTGTTGATGTGTGCAGAGTGTCCCTGGTTCGCGCCAGGGTATGGGCGAGGGGACGGTCTAAAGTTATACTGTTACATTGGTGCTGTTGACCCAGATCACTGGTTGCTGTGGAAAAAGGAGGAGGTCAAAAGGGGGGTAAGTGTAACGGATGTGAAATGGTTAGCGGTGGTGTGCACTAAATAGCGTTTCAATCGGTGACGTCACTTGCTCTGAGACCTTGAAGTAGTAGTTCCCCTTGCTCTGCAAGGGCCGTGGCTTTTGTGGAGCGATGGGTAACGATGCTTCGTGGGTGGCTGTTGTTGATGTGTGCAGAGGGTCCCTGGTTCGCGCCCGGGTATGGGCGAGGGGAAGGTCTAAAGTTATACTGTTACATTGATGCTGTTGACCCGGATCATTGGTTGCTGCGGAAAAGGAGGTTGTCAAAAGGGGGGTGAGTGTAACGGATGTGAAACGGCTAGCTTAGTTAGCGGTGGTGCGTGCTAAATATCGTTTCAATCGGTGACGTCACTTGCTCTGAGACCTTGAAGTAGTAGTTCCCCTTGCTCGGCAAGGGCTGTGGCTTTTGTGGAGCGATGGGTAACGATGCTTCGTGGGTGACTGTTGTTGATGTGTGCAGAGGGTCCCTGGTTCGCGCCCGGGTATGGGCGAGGGGACGGTCTAAAGTTATACTGTTACACTGCACCTGACCTCCTCAATCACCCGACCTCAACCCAATTGAAATGGTTTAGGATGAGTTGGACCGCAGAGTGAAGGAAAAGCAGCCAACAAGTGCTCAGCATATGTGGGAACTCCTTCAAGACTGTTCAAAATATATTCCTCATGTAGCTGGTTGAAAGAATGCCAAGAGTGTGCAAAGCTGTCATCAAGGCAAAGGATGGCTACTTTGAAGAATCTATTTTGATTTGTTTAACTATTTTTTCGTTACTACATGATTCCATATGTGTTATTTTATATATTGATGTCTTCACTTTAATTCTTGTCACGGTTGTGTGGAGAGACGGACCAAGGCGCAGCGTGATTAAAGTTCCAAATATTTATTTAATCAAAACTTCCAAACAAAAAGAAACAATGAACCGTAACAGTGGTGCTACATGCACTAACTCAAAACAATATCCCACACAGCAGGTGGAAACAGGGAACCCTTAAGTATGATCCCCAATTAGAGACAACGACCCTCAGCTGCCTCTAATTGGGAACCATACCAAGAGCACCAACATAGAAATAATAAACCTAGAACACCCCCTAGTCTCGCCCTGACCTACTATACCATAGAGAACCAAGGGCTCTCCATGGTCAGGGCGTGACAATTCTACAATTGGTAAAAAGAAAATCCCTTGAATGAGTAGGTGTGTCCAAACTTTTGACTGGTACTGTATACATACATACTCTACATACGTACTCTATACACACACACACACACTAACTCTCATGCTCAAACTCTCATTAAATCACTTTCAACATACTCAGCAAACAATGGTCACCAAACCTACTCCAAAGGTCACTAAACCTACTCCAACTGTCAAGAGGAAGGTTGCAACAGATTTTTTGCTGCAAAAAAAGTGATCAAAAGACAGCAACGATGTTTCATGTTTCTGGATGTCCTTGTAGGACATTTCCCCTTCTTTCTCTACTTCTTTGACACAGAGCCATCAACGTGACTCACGGAATAAATCCTGTCTTGTGAAATTAAGCAGTGATTTCCAAGTGCCATCTGAGAGCCAGGCTGAAAGTCAATAGCTCTTCCTAGCCTCTGTTTTTAATGGTACATATAGGCCTTGTCTATGCCAAACTGAAGAAAAAGACCAAACACCGCCAATTTTTATAGAATAGAACTCACCCAAGGTGAATGAAGAAGCTCAAAGCCAAAATAAGTGAGAAATCAGTGGAGGACTTATTTAAACTGGCACCTGAAGCAGCGTACAGTAACCCTCAACACCTTTCCTCCTCACCTAGGTGGGTGAATAGGCTCTGTGCTTCTACTCAACAGAAAAGGCTTAACAAAAAATGGTAATCACACTGCTGCTAGTCTATTTATATCTTATCATCTGTACTAATTGTTCAAATTGCAACAGACTGTTAAACGTTTCCTCTCCATTCTACAGTAAGAGATGAAACTCAGCAGGAAATAAGATCCAAGTCTGGTACGCAAATAGTCATCCCAAATAACCAGCATAGGGCTCTCAGGAAATACAACTCAATGAGTCCTTTCATGCTCTCAATGCAGGAGCAGATACAAGTATAACTATCGTTCACCATAGGTCTGGCAACTCTGAAAAATGAAACAACATTACAGGGCCAGGAGAATTCTCCATGTACCGCTGTTAAATGAACATATTGAAGATATAGAACCACTCATATATACATAAAGAACACCTTCCAACTATTGAGCTGCACCACCTCCTTTTGCCCTCAGAACAGCCTCAATTTGTCGGGGCATGGACTCTACAAAGTGCCGAAAGCATTCCACAGGGATGCTGGCCCATGTTGACTCCAATGTTTCCCACAGTTGTGTCAAGTTGGCTGGATGTCCTTTGGGTGGTAGACCATTCTTGATACACACAGGAAACTGTTGAATGTGAAAAACCCAGCAGTGTTGCAGTTCTTGATACAAACCGGTGTGCCTGACACCTACTACCATAACCTGTTCAAAGGCACTTAATTATTTTGTCTTGCCCATTCACCCTTTGAATGGCACACATACACAATCCATGTCTCAATTGTCTCAAGGCTTTAAAATCATTATTTAACCTGTCTCCTCCCCTTCATCTACACTGATTTTAGTGGATTTAACAATTGACATCAATAAGGATTCATAGTGTTAACCGGGATTCATCTGGTCAGTCTATGTCATAGAAAGTGCAGGTGTTCTTAATGTTTTGTACTCTCAGTGTATATACACATATGCAGAGATGTGGACCACAAGCTGTCCCAGAATGCATGGTGACACTACAGGGAAATCTCAGGGCTACAGTGGCTTCAGAAAGTATTCATACACCTGGACTTATTCCACATTTTGTTGTGTTACAGACTGAATTCAAAATGGATTAAATTGATAATTTGTCTTACCCATCTACACACAATAACCCATAATGTCAATGTGAAAACATGTTTTTTGGACATTTTTGCAACTTTATTGAAAATGAAATAAATAAATATCTAATTTACATAAGTATTCAGACCCCTGAGTCAATACTTTGTAGAAGCACCTTTGGCTGCAATTACAGCGTTATGTGTCGTCTTGGGTATGTCTCTATCAGCTTTGAACATCTGGATTTGGGCATTTTCTCCCATTCTTCCTTGCAGATTTTCTCAAGAGCTGTTAAGTTAGATGGGGAGTGGCGGGGAACAGCAATCTTCAAGTCTTTTCACAGATTATCAAGGTTATTCAAGTCTGGGCTTCAGCTGGGCTACTCGTTCTTTCACATTCTTGTTCTGAAGCCATTCCAGCGTTGCTCTGGCTGTGAGAGGGTAGCAAGTTTTAAGTTCCTCGGCATACACATCACAGACAAACTGAATTGGTCCACTCACACAGACAGCATCGTGAAGAAGGCGCAGCAGCGCCTCTTCAACCTCAGGAGGCTGAAGAAATTCGGCTTGTCACCAAAAGCACTCACAAACTTCTACAGATGCACAATCGAGAGCATCCTGGCGGGCTGTATCACCGCCTGGTATGGCAACTGCACCGCCCTCAACCGTAAGGCTCTCCAGAGGGTAGTGAGGTCTGCACAACGCATCACCGGGGGCAAACTACCTGCCCTCCAGGACACCTACACCACCCGATGCTACAGGAAGGCCATAAAGATCATCAAGGACATCAACCACCCGAGCCACTGCCTGTTCACCCCGCTGTCATCCAGAAGGCGAGGTCAGTACAGGTGCATCAAAGCTGGGAGCGAGAGACTGAAAAACAGCTTCTATCTCAAGGCCATCAGACTGTTAAACAGCCACCACTAACATTGAGTGGCTGCTGCCAACACACTGTCAATGACACTGACTCAACTCCAGCCACTTTAACAATGGGAATTGATGGGAAATGATGTAAATATATCACTGGCCACTTTAAACAATGCTACCTTATATAATGTTACTTACCCTACATTATTCATCTCATATGCATACGTATATACTGTACTCTATATCATCGACTGCATCCTTATGTAATACATGTATCACTAGCCACTTTAACTATGCCACTTGGTTTACATACTCATCTCATATGTATATACTGTACTCGATATCATCTACTGTATCTTGCCTATGCTGCTCTGTACCATCACTCATTCATATATCCTTATGTACATATTCTTTATCCCCTTACACTGTGTATAAGACAGTAGTTTTTTTGGAATTGTTAGTTAGATTACTTGTTCGTTATTACTGCATTGTCGGAACTAGAAGCACAAGCATTTCGCTACACTCGCATTAACATCTGCTAACCATGTGTATGTGACAAATAAAATTTGATTTGATTTGATTTGATGCTTGGGGTCATTGTCCTGTAGGAATGTAAATATTCGCCCCAGTCTAAGGTCATTTGCACTCTGAAGCAGATTCTCATCAAGGATTTGCCTGTATTTGCCTCCATTCATTGTTCTCTCTATCCTTACCAGTCTCAGGTGGGGACTGCCACCACCATGCTTCAAGGTAGAGATGATGTTCGACGGGTGATGAGCTGTGTGTGGTTTTCTCCAGACATAGTGCTTTGCATTCATGCCAAAGAGTAAAATGTTTGTCTCATCAGACCCCCAAATCTTTTGCCTTATGATCTCAGAGTCTTTTACGTCCCTTATGCAAACTCCAGGTGTTCTGTCATTTTTCTCAGGAGTGGCTTCCATCTGGCCACTGTCCCATAAAGCCCAGATTGGTGAAGTGCTGTAGAGACTGAGGCAGGTTCTCCCATCTCAGCCAAGAAACTCTGTAATTCTGTCAGAGTGGTCATTGGGTTCTTGGTCACCTCCCTGACCAAGGTTTGGTCGGGCAGCCAGCTCTAGGCAGAGTCTGGGTAGTTCCATATTTTGTCAAATTCCCAATGATGGAGACTACTGTGCTCTTTGAAACTTTCAACACTCTAGAAATTGTTTTATACGCTTCCTTTGATACACTGAGTGCACAACACATTAGGAATACCTGCTCTTTCCATGACATAGACTGACCAGGTGAATCCAGGTGAAAGCTATGATCCCTTATTGATGTCACTTGTTAAATCTACTTCAATCAGTGTACATGATGGGGAGGAGAAAGGTTACAAAATTATTTTTAAGACTTGAGGAAGTCTTTCTAAATCATGTCCAAACAATTCAATTACTTTCTGAAGGCACTGTAAATGAGAGACCTCAGTAACAAGCCCAGATCGTTCTTCTGATTTAGATTCATATTAAAGCAGAAAGATTTTCCCATCCCAATAATACAAAAAAACAAGTGTGTTTTGCCTTGCCAACTGTTACTTTTTGTGTCTTGAATATCAACAAAAGACTAAACCAATTTCTCTTTGTGATCATAATCTGTTTGACCAGTAAATACTACACCCGCTGAAGAGGCAGGATTCCCTATCTGCATGCATATTTCTATTTAATCTAAAGCTGGATTAGTGCTTATTAAATATTGCCTCAAACAACTACTCACAGTCAGCGTTATGCAACTCCCTCCACTCCTCCCTCAGAGAAACACTGGTATACAGGACACATCCTCAGCCAGGAGAGAGACAGAGCAAGGAGGGCTGGACATAGGCCATAATCATCTTTTACCTTAGAGCTTCTAGAACTTGTTCTAGGATTCCGTACATGGAATGTAGAGTGAACAGAAGAATAGGAGGGGAAAGGGAGCAGAGATATACTTATTTAATACATCTAGATCCTCAGTGGGAGTTATAAATACTAAGAATATTGCATTTGTAACACTGGATGGGATTGAACAAGTCGTTCCATTATAATACTCACTCCATCCTTTCCCACTTTGTTTGCCGCTTACCATTATTTACTGTTTACTGGATTTTGTCAAGGAGCAGCATTTGCATACATACAAACATGGAAACACAATGAGCAGCATGTCCGTGTTGCTCACCAACTCGTCATCTACACAGTCAGTGATTGAGTCAGAGGGATCTACATGGCCTTCTGAGTGAGACAGTGAGCTGATACTGCACTACTGTATGTATGGATAGTGTAGCGTGCTGAGGAGAATGTGTCGTCCTGCAGTAAGAGGATTGGGGGGGGGGGCTGACCGCCTGACCCGCTCTGACACAGGCACTATGCTAGCCCCAAGAGAGGCTGCTGGTGCCATCACAGAGAGCTCACACGACACCCTGCCCTTCTCCTCATCCTAATCCACATTCCTCACCCTCCAACCCACAGGCTTTACTCGTGAGGGACAGACAATAAGGCCATCACATGAGGCATGAGGGGGTAATTCTGATCATCATCTATTTATGTAGATTCATATCTGATTCCTGAAAGACATTGGGTACTCCTGTTCCCATACATGTAGCTGCATACGAATAGCTTCATTGAATTTATATGTACAACACAGTTTACTATTAATTTGTTATTTTACTATTCCCAAGCTGTACAAAGACAAGGCCCCAATGAACCAAAGATGACCTCTAGAATGAGCCTCCATTATTCAAGTCATGCAGCATATTCTGCTGGTAACTGTCATTAAAATATAATGTCAAATAAACAGTCATTGCCAGCCATCTGTTGGGCTCTAACAACTGTAACATGTTCATTATCATACACAATAGCTGACCTCAAATAACCCCAAGCTGCTTTCAACATGTCATACTTCTCTTTGGTTGAATGATGGAGTCAGGTCTGAGCCAACCGTCTCCTCTGTTCCATTTACAAACCATGAAATAAAATACAAAGAAAAAAACATGCACACACACACACAATACAATCAGGACAATGGCTTGCTGGCTTTTCTTTGACTAAGTACGTCTTAGGAGGTAAGATTTCTTATCTAAACTAAAGCTGATTTAGATGTTGTTCAAAAGCATTGCAAATGAGGTTTCCTGGTCATTGTGAGTCAGGTCTGTCGACGCCAAGGTCTGTATGGGTCTGAACACACACAAAGCAGTGAGTAAGGAAGACCATTGTTCCTTTCCACCTGCAGAACTATCAGTAAAGCAAGGCACACTTAAATAATATAAACACTGAAATCAGAACAATGTACATTCTTATACAATACCAAATAGAATACCAAAAATACAGCTCAGTAAATGTGGCAGTGAGTTATTGAACCTATGCTTCCAATCCTTCAAAACATGTTATCTTCTTTTAAATGTCTTGAGTAACCACATACACTGAGGTATCTAAACAAAGGGTCTACATCATCCAAATATTTGTCGAAGGAAACTGCAGACCATTGAGATTTGGATTAAGATAATCCATTTAGATGACCATGGCTGGGTTGTAAAACTCCAATGGTGAGATCAGACAAAAATGGGTCACGTAGTACTGTACAACCAGAGGGTTCCCTTGGAAATGCTGCGTGTATAGTTGTAATGCATAATTGTATAATGTCCCTGCATGCGTGTTCCACCTCTTTGATTGGTGAGGAATAACCTTTCAGGCTTGATTTAATAAGGTCGCTCCAAACTAGGTAATTCCATGTAAATCCCAGATATTACTGCTGAAATTCAATTGTATTGAAGACCAGGCTCATCTTCCAATCCCAGCCTCTGATAAGCACAGGCAATTTGGGCCCACAATCAGATTGTCTAATGCCCTGACACATCATTGCAGCAGATCATTTCCATATTGTGCCACTTATAAGCATAATTACAGCCAGAGCCGGAGAACAGAGAGGAGCCCACCTACCCAAATGCATCCTGTGATCAATCGCCACAAAGATAACATTTCATTTTCAGTCGTCTCCTGCACCAGCACCCATCCGTAAACTATCCACCTTGCATGGCAACCAGTCTCCAGGGCAATCTTACAATGAGCCGGGGATTCAGTTGCCCATAAAACTGTCATGTGCTAACACATCACAATGACTCCAGGAGAAAGGCCAGTGTAATATATAGCTTTTAATTGTTAGAATGTATCCATCACATCAGAGGGGAATAAATAACCTTTAGAAATTCTAACCCACCATTTAGGTTTGATAAATCTATAATATGGTTATATGATGGGGATTTCTTTAACCAGTGATCATCATTCTTATCTGTTCATACTCAACAGTGATTATATACTGGGGTGGCAAAGGACCAGCACAGTAAATTCAATCTCGTAAATCTCCAAAAGCATCCCAATCTGAATGGAGTCACTACTGGCTTCAAAATAAAGGCTTTTATTTGGAAGGGAATTATCATACTGCTGCTGGTAGCAGACAAATGGAGGTGGTGGTGCAACATCAGAGCAGCACAATCAGGCTATGCATGATTTAACAAACCCAAACGCTAAGTCTGCAGAAACCATCACAGATCACCTGCCATTCAAGCATCTATTAGAAATCCTAAATGATATCCCACAATGGTGATGGTGGACTGTTTTTGTATGAAATGGTCTCTGGCACATCTGCTTGGTTAACCCCCCTTCCTTAGACACCACCTCCCCTGCCACTGGAAGTTGCCGATGGCTTTTCTAATAGCTAGAAGACAGTCTTTTGTGATGGAAAACTGTACTGATGGCGTGATTTCCACCCTGGGGGAGGGTCAACTTCTGAAGATGGTCACCACAGGAGGAGAGAGGGAGATGGAGAGCAGGAGAGAGAGGGTGGGGTAAGGAGAGAGTGCGAGGAGAGGAGGGGAGAGGAGAGGAAGTGGAAATACACCCGACCTAGCAGGGCTGTGGGGGCTGCCACTTCCAGATGCGTGACATGCCTTGTCCACACAGGGCTAAAGGGATTTTAAAAAATAAATAAAATGGATCTCTGAGACCTTTTGGCATGTGAGGGGTGAGGTGTTGAGAAGCACCTACTTACCCATTATGCTGGAGTTCATAAAAGGTGTCTGGGACAATCCTTCATGGGACACTATTCGACTGCCACTCATGTGATCACCATAATGAGGGCTGTCTGCCAAACCCTGGGGGGAGAGATCAGAGTATTAAACACATTATTAGGCTGCTTGGCTAATTGAGTGCTATGACAGTACACTAATTACTGAGGAAGGAGAGCACAATTGGTCAACTGTCCCCTGAAACTGTAAATTTTTCTCCTTTCTGTCATTAAAATCTGACTGATTGTAAAAGCAGTAAAAACAGAACCCTGATCAGCCTGTTAAAGCATTTGCCACATGTTTCAGGATTAGAAAATACAAGGTTAATGATGCACATGTAATTCTGTGGATCTGAAGAGGCAGTGGGCTTTTTGAGAGAAGACATGTTGACATGTTAATTGTACATACATTACATGGATCAGAACATGCATGATGCACAAACAAGCACATTCACATATGGATGAAAACAATTAGGAAAAACCCTTAGCCCAAATGGATACATAACAGCATCAGTGACTTGTGTCAATTCTAAGGCGTAGTTGCAGGGATTCATCTTCCAATGCCCTACAAGAGGCGGTCATGAACCAGTCCAAGAGATTCTAGCAAACTTCTCATAAAACGCAATACCCATTTCCAAGATCAGTTTTAAAATGTTTCCCCCATAAAAATGTTCTAGGTGGTGTATTTGTTTAGCTAAAGACAGCAAGTCTCAAAACGTTGCCAAGCAACATTTACACTAAACGCAACACATGCGGCTTTGCTTTTTTGAATGAAAACAAATCTCACTCACTTACGATAATTAAAAACCTCTATATACTGTGACAATAATGATTTTAATGTAAAACATTTAATAACAGGGTATTATATTCTATGACGGGGAAAACTGCCACCCTCCATCCTACCACGGTACCTGCAGCTTAAAAAATGGCATTTTTCTCCTGCGGTCTTTCATGACAGTTATCAGCTTCAGGAGCTTAGGTCTAAATATCGGTCACAGTATGGTCTTTGAAAACTCAGGGTCCCCTGCAATAAAATATACTCTGTAGCAGTGCTAATCCCAGGCCCTGTGAAAATCCTCCTGCGCTCCAGTCAAATGCGTCCCTCCAAACTACATTAACTCCCACCGGAGGGACCGAGCAGCACTGGACGAGAATTTCTATAGAGCTTTTTTCCCCCAACTCGTACCCTCTGCATTCAACATACAGTAAAAAAAGTAAATCTTGTTATCCATCTTTTTTTGTGAGCAGACGGTGATGGAGTAATTTCAAAGGCAGTGGAGTGTTGTGCTGTGTCGAGGGAATCCACAGAGATTCCCCATTGTGTTCCTGCCAGGCCGCGCTCCCCGTTAATCACGCCATGAACGGACTCACTAATAACACCACCCCTGTGAGAGGCTACGAAAACACACACACACACACACACACACACACACACACACACACACACACACACACACACACACACACACACACACACACACACACACACACACACACACACAGGCAGGCAACAACAACCCATACAAACCTCTCCTGCACTACAAATCAAATCCCCCAGGTGTGTTTCAACTGACATTTAACCAAATAAAACAAAGAGTAGTAAGTAATGAACGACTTCATCTGGACATCTCAGTCCTCTATTTCCTCCTGGTCTTTTCTTCCCTGGTGGAGACAGCTGCCACAGAGCTGGAAAAGGCCAGGGAGGAGGAGGGGCAGGTAGGGAGGACCAGAGAGAAGAAAGGCAGAGGGGATAATGGTCAGGGTGAGATCACACTACCCACCCCACCCTGTGTCTGCTCCTCTGCGACCATTAGATCATCAATCACAGAACCCTCATCATTTACAAACACTGCTCGGCTACGTCGGCCCTGACGCTAACACATGCTGTCACTGCGACCAACGGGGCCAGTTACCGCCGGCTACATAACTGTCAAATCACTACTTAGGCATGCAGGCCACATCTCCTGCCTTGCCCCTATCCCTCGCCACAGAGTTTAAAAAGTCATCTCCTAGATGGAGTGTGGCGTCCCAGGTGAATGTGTGGCTGCGCCGCGTGGCTTGGGGAGGCATGATACGGGCGTGATGGACGTGTGCGGGGTGAGTGTCGCGGCAGGGCTGGGGCATGCGGGCTGCGGGTGCCTCCTGCATTGGCGGTGGGCACAGCTCCGGCTGTCAGGCGGCTGGCCTGCAGCCACAACTGCCCATGATACGTTGGCTGGCTGGAAGCCAAGGTCAGCACGGAGGGCTGTAGTCTGTTCACAGTCCACTAATCATACACTGCTATCTTGAAGCACCCAAGCAGGCCCCACTCGGACAGACACACTACACTGAACTCTTTGAATAATAGAAACCCGCTTTTCCGAAAAGCGTTTCTTCTGAGAAACCTTGCTTAGTATGAGTTGCTGAACACAATTTATGAAACATTACAGTGAGAATTAGGGAAATACGATTTTTGAGACAAAAGCTGAACTGTAGATAAGTGCTTGTCTACTGTTTAATGGATTTAAAGGGTTCTGTTCCTAGACTCCTCCCTGTCTTCCGGCTGGGCCAAACACATTGCTTGTCAAGGAGTGGGTGTAGCTGGTGCATCGAAGTCAGGCGCAGGAGAGCAGAGATGAGTGGACAAAGCACTTTACTCAGGCAATTATTAAAACAGGATGCAACCGCATCATAAAAACAAATGCCCAAAGAACAAGTGAGGCAGCAGAAAGTACACACAACCAAGTACAAAGTACCGGCTGCCACAAAGCACTGGTACAAAAAACAAAACCCGGCATACATCAGCCGGAAGCGTACCAACCTGACAATAAACAATTTCACACACAGACATGGGGGGGAACAGAGGGTTATATACACGACAAGTAATGAGGGAATGAAAACCAGGACAAAACAAATGGAAAATGAAAGCTGGATCGGCGATGGCTAGAAGACCGGTGAGGTCGACCGCCGAACGCCGCCCGAACAAGGAGAGGAACCGACTTTGGCAGAAGTCATGACACTGCTTGACCTAATACTCCCTGTCTTTCCAAATCAAATCTCAGATGAAGATCTAAACCACATCTCAAAATCAGAGGATGTCCTTCCTCTTATTTGGGAATAAGCACCATTGTGCTATAAATACCACTGGATAAGAACCAAGTAGTACTCAACACCTAGAGAGTATCTATGCATGTGTTCTGCTGCAGGCTATTTATCTGTGCACTCAGCACATTGCTAGTGAACATTGTAACTGCATTTTAGGTACACTGCTTCAACGTGAATATGGCGCAGGAGTGTGGGGGAGCAGAAGCACAAAGACATAGCACACCATGGTCTGTACGGACAGACAGAGTGATGAATGGACAGATGTACTGGTGCAGGCAGAGATCAAATGTGCCTGGGGATTAAAGAGATTGGCTCCATTCTCTTTGGTCAAAGTCATCCGGATGAACCTTTGACAGGCTGGACACCAGGCAGTGTATAGTTGCCTTTCACCATCAATTTGGTGTCCATACTCACTCTCAATTATGTCTACAAAATCTCCCAAATAGCATGCGCTGCCAATAACAAAAGAAATGGTTTGGTATGAGGTGTAAATTAAGAGAACCCTGCAATTTGCTGTACAGAGAAACTAGAAGAAATACCATCCCCTATTAGGAGAATGGTGATTTCAGAGCAAGTCTTCTTTTCTGGCCTACATGAGTAATCACGTTGATAAAACACCTGTAAAACCTGGACAAACAACCCCATCTCTCTGGCTCTCTGGTATTTGTGTGTGCATCCGTGCGTATCTGTGTGAAGGTATGTGTGAAGGAATGTGTGAATGTATGTGGAAGTGTGTGTGAAAGTGTGTGTGTGTGTGTGTTTCCATGCTTGTGTGCATATGTGCAGTATGGAGGCACAAACAGCTGTCTGCTTACTGATGCCCGCCCCTTGCAATGTCAGAAACGCTGATTTATATGCACCTAAAGCAAAGCTATCTCAAACGTCTACATCTTATAATTCGGATCAGGCAGCCGATGGAACCATAGCCTGTAGAGGTTCATTCGGGAAGGGCATTGGAAAATAAACAAGGTAATGCAGGCCGAGCAGACCTGACATTTAACTGATTTCTGATGGAAAGTGACAGGAGATTGACGTTAAATGAAATTCATACAGGGCACCCAGAACCACCATGGTGTAGGAGACAAACAACAAATACAGAGACACAGAATATATATTCACACTTTGAACAGAAATGCCATACGAACCAGTTGTGGTATGATTTCATGTCACGCATCATTCTATTTTTTATCTCTTTGCATGATGCATGATAAATTCAACGCAACTAATCATGTATCAGAAATAACATTTGAATTACGGTCAAAATATTCATATGAGTCTGGATATCCTAATGGAAAGAATGAATTAATCACTCGTTGCGGGTACTGAAATAATTTCTAAGGAATATTCATAACCTAATATAAACATTAGTCACAGTTATAATTTCAATCAAGCAAAACAAACAATATTTCCATTGATGTCCACTACCATAAATATAGTTTGCACCTTAAATCCTAATATTGGCACAGAAATACAAATGGTGGAGTAATTTTCCCCAATTCTGAAATTCCAAAGCACACAACATTAATCAGCTTCCCCTGACAAATGCTTAATATTTCAGATTAGCGCAAATAATTCAATGCAAATGACAACATATTTAAACCCATCACTTAAGAGGATATTGGTGCCATGCAATTAGGTCATACTGGAAAAGAAAATGATGCCAATTACAGGTCACACAACATGACTGGTGCTCTTCCCCTCCCTGCCTCTGCAGTGAGCTGTGAATGTAACACGTTGATGTACTTAGTGTTAAATGATGTGGTGCATAAAGGCCAGGCAGAGGGAGACAGAGGAGTGAGGTGAGACAGACAGAGGAGTGAGGTGAGGGAGCCAGAGGAGTGAGGTGAGACAGACAGAGGAGTGAGGTGAGGGAGCCAGAGGAGTGAGGTGAGAGAGACAGAGGAGTGAGGTGAGGGAGACAGAGGAGTGAGGTGAGAGAGACAGAGGAGTGAGGTGAGGGAGACAGAGGAGTGAGGTGAGGGAGACAGAGGAGTGAGGTGAGGGAGTGCATGGAGAGTGAGTGGGCCGGTATTCTTACCCTGGAGGACTCGTAGGAGGGACTGGACGACTGGCCACCTGGGGCCCAGGAGGACGATGCCTGGCTCGGCCTCTCATCCATACCTGTCAGAAGAAGAGATGCACAACTCCATCAAGCACAGTGTCCTCAGACTCCTTACCAACACACACACACACAAACAGACTCTCTCTAATCTCACAAGAACACACACAGACATTTAACAGTTAGACAGAGCTGGAGTGACAGGTTACACATATAAACAAACACAGAAAGAGAGGGGCCACACAGCACAGGACAGGAACCAGTGTACCCCTAGAGGAACTGAATTAGACACTATTCAAAATGTGATATAACAAATTAATTGCAAAGTTGCATTGCTATCCAAAAGTGATTGTTTTTAACATTTCTGAATCAAAAGGCGAAGGCTGCAGTTAATCAAACAGGGCAGAGATATTTCACACGTCTAATGTCTCATAGCAACGGCCTCTCAGTTCTCCAGGGGCCTGGTTTAACAAAAGACATAACAGTGCATCTACAGTCATGTCTGTCCCTGGGCAAGTGAGCATGCTGCCATTTCTCTTGGAAAGGAGGACAGACGACAGAGCAGAGTAGAAGAACGTGACTAATCTGTTATACCTCTATTCAAAGGCTGTGCTGCTTTACGAGTGCCAGGCACATTTTCACGGCGTCATTTATTTTGGTTTACATAAATCACGGACAAAAAAATGTGCACTCCTTAGCATGTGTGCATGCTCAAAATGTGCTTCAGAGCACTAGAGCTGGATGATTTGTCAGTGATGTATAGTCCAGCCCTGTCAAAACAGCTGAGCACTGAAACTTCATAAAACTCATTTAAAAAAACTCCATTTCCAAAGACAGCAAAATAAAAAATAATAGATAAACAAATAAATCAATAAAGTTGACACAATTGCATGAATTCAACATCTGCTATGTGATGAACAAATATAATATCTGACCATTGAAATTACATTTATGGGGCCTGCTCAGTAAAGAGATACGATTCTGAGATTCTTCACACTGTTTGAGACAATATTGTTTTGTAGGTAACAGCATTCCACTCCCGGCCCCATGTAAGCTACATAATTGTAGGAGGGGGAGTAACATCAACATTTTGCAAGTTATTGATTGTTCCCTTTGTCATTTCACCCTGCTTCAGAAAACTGCAATACCATTCATTTGATTTCGCCCTCAAATATAACAGATCAGATTTCAAGGAATTGTATATACAATGAATCAAATATAGCTATTGCAGGGAGTAAACAAACCTTTAAACCATAACACAGACTCTCAGAGGGCCTGTAATCCACTTTAATTTGTTTAAAATTTCTAAATGTTAATGACAAAAAAACACAAGTGTTCGGTTGCCTGAACCGTGCCACTTGACCGTATGGCTGGGCACACACTAAACACCAGCTATCTGGGCACACACTAAACAACAGCTAGCTGGGCACACACTAAACACCAGCTATCTGGGCACACACTAAACACCAGCTATCTGGGCACACACTAAACACCAGCTAGCTAGGCACACACTAAACACCATCTAGCTGGGCACACACTAAACACCAGCTAGCTGGGCACACACTAAACACCAAACACCAGCCTGAACCGTGCCACTTGACCGTATGGCTGGGCACACACTAAACACCAGCTATCTGGGCACACACTAAACGACAGCTAGCTGGGCACACACTAAACACCAGCTAGCTGGGCACACACTAAACACCAGCTATCTGGGCACACACTAAACACCAGCTATCTGGGCACACACTAAACACCAGCTAGCTAGGCACACACTAAACACCATCTAGCTGGGCACACACTAAACACCAGCTAGCTGGGCACACACTAAACACCAAACACCAGCCTGAACCGTGCCACTTGACCGTATGGCTGGGCACACACTAAACACCAGCTATCTGGGCACACACTAAACAACAGCTAGCTGGGCACACACTAAACACCAGCTAGCTGGGCACACACTAAACACCAGCTATCTGGGCACACACTAAACACCAGCTATCTGGGCACACACTAAACACCAGCTAGCTAGGCACACACTAAACACCATCTAGCTGGGCACACACTAAACACCAGCTAGCTGGGCACACACTAAACACCAGCTATCTGGGCACACACTAAACACCAGCTATCTGGGCACACACTAAACAACAGCTAGCTGGGCACACACTAAACACCAGCTATCTGGGCACACACTAAACACCAGCTATCTGGGCACACACTAAACACCAGCTATCTGGGCACACACTAAACACCAGCTATCTGGGCACACACTAAACAACAGCTAGCTGGGCACACACTAAACACCAGCTATCTGGAAACACACTAAACACCAGCTAGCTGGGCACACACTAAACACCAGCTATCTGAGCACACACTAAACACCAGCTATCTGGGCACACACTAAACACCAGCTATCTGGGCACACACTAAACACCAGCTATCTGGGCACACACTAAACACCAGCTAGCTGGGCACACACTAAACACCAGCTATCTGGGCACACACTAAACACCAGCTATCTGGGCACACACTAAACACCAGCTATCTGGGCACACACTAAACACCAGCTAGCTGGGCACACACTAAACACCAGCTATCTGGGCACACACTAAACACCAGCTATCTGGGCACACACTAAACACCAGCTATCTGGGCACACACTAAACACCAGCTATCTGGGCACACACTAAACATCAGCTAGCTGGGCACACACTAAACCCCAGCTAGTTGGGCACACTAAACACCAGCTATCTGGGCACACACTAAACACCAGCTATCTGGGCACACACTAAACACCAGCTATCTGGGCACACACTAAACACCAGCTAGCTAGGCACACACTAAACACCAGCTAGCTAGGCACACACTAAACACCAGCTAGCTGGGCACACACTAAACACCAGCTATCTGGGCACACACTAAACACCAGCTATCTGGGCACACACTAAACACCAGCTATCTGGGCACACACTAAACACCAGCTATCTGTGCACACACTAAACACCAGCTAGCTGGGCACACACTAAACACCAGCTAGCTGGGCACACACTAAACACCAGCTAGCTGGGCACACACTAAAACACCAGCTATCTGGGCACACACTAAACACCAGCTAGCTGGGCACACACTAAACACCAGCTATCTGGGCACACACTAAACAACAGCTAGCTGGGCACACACTAAACACCAGCTATCTGGGCACACACTAAACACCAGCTATCTGGGCACACACTAAACACCAGCTAGCTGGGCACACACTAAACACCAGCTAGCTGGGCACACACTAAACACCAGCTATCTGGGCACACACTAAACACCAGCTATCTGGGCACACACTAAACACCAGCTAGCTGGGCACACACTAAACACCAGCTATCTGGGCACACACTAAACACCAGCTATCTGGGCACACACTAAACAACAGCTAGCTGGGCACACACTAAACACCAGCTATCTGGAAACACACTAAACACCAGCTATCTGGGCACACACTAAACACCAGCTAGCTGGGCACACACTAAACACCAGCTATCTGGGCACACACTAAACACCAGCTAGCTGGGCACACACTAAACCCCAGCTAGTTGGGCACACTAAACACCAGCTAACTGGGCACACACTAAACACCAGCTATCTGGGCACACACTAAACACCAGCTATCTGGGCACACACTAAACACCAGCTATCTGGGCACACACTAAACACCAGCTAGCTGGGCACACACTAAACACCAGCTATCTGGGCACACACTAAACACCAGCTAACTGGGCACACACTAAACACCAGCTATCTGGGCACACACTAAACACCAGCTATCTGGGCACACACTAAACACCAGCTATCTGGGCACACACTAAACACCAGCTAGCTGGGCACACACTAAACACCAGCTATCTGGGCACACACTAAACACCAGCTATCTGTGCACACACTAAACACCAGCTAGCTGGGCACACACTGAACACCAGCTATCTGGGCACACACTAAACACCAGCTATCTGGGCACACACTAAACAACAGCTAGCTGGGCACACACTAAACACCAGCTAGCTGGGCACACACTAAACACCAGCTATCTGCATTTGCATGAGTAGAACAAACAGGCCCTTTAGCTAGGGGAGAAGTAGACTTTTCCACAGTGAAAAAGAGCTAGGCCAATATCACACAATCACGATGTGCGGGCTAGACCCCGTGCCAAAGACAATGTAGAGGCCAGCCAATCTGAGGCTGGCAGAACTGCACAGAATGCAGCAGTCAACTCAACTCAACTCATGGCATCTTCATTGGCATACTCTAGCAATACACTTTTTAAAAGTGAAACAATATGTTGACACTACACATAATAATATAACGTTCTAAAAGGGGGAAACGCTGTACTCCACACTAGCTGTAGCACTTGGCTCTGACTGTAGAGCAACCCTGCTTGGCTCTTTAGGGCACTAGTTGTCACCAGCTCCAGTCTCTAGACTCTGTCCTGACTGCCAGCTCCTGCCTGGGGCTCCAGGGTCCTCTCTCTACACACGACTACAGATATAGCTACACCAGGGACAACACAATATCACTATGCTTCACACTGATTGAGACAAACACAGAGCGGTAGAGTTGTCTTCAAATGAGGAGATAATGCTAAAATAGTCATCTACGGAATAGCAACATGACCTGTTTTGTTAAGCATTCTCTACAAAAATAAATGTGTGAACGTGCTGGTTATATTATGAATATAAACACCAGTGGTATTTTCACTGATGTCGTTTTTGATTCTTCTGTGCTAAGCCGTTTCTTCAGGAGTATTTTTGTTCTCTAGCGAAACACTCAATCGAATCTGATGAAGGTAAATATGGCTGCTATTGATAGGTGAAATGTTAGGGAAAAGGACATGGGTTTTTATATTTACAGCACAGGGAAGTCCTTCTCTGAGGAGTAATTAGGTTTTTTGTCTTATTTCTAATGTGGAATGCATTACTAATATCTCTGGAAGAAATATCTAAATGCACATCTGTGATGTCAATTCTAAGCTAACAGACAACAAGGTTTGAAAGAAAGTGGCCCAGGGACTCAGATCGGTTCCATTTGGCTTGGAAGGAAGGAACCGTCTCTCTGTGGTTTCTACTGTTATGAGTCAGCCGCTCCATTTAACCACCCACCAAATCACTGACAACCAACGTCATGAGACACTGCTACAGTAGCTGAGGTCACACACACACCAACAGTTAAGCAGATAAAAGACAGAGGCATACTATTACTGTAGCCTGACAAATGTATTATAAGATCAATTCCACGTGTCTGTATTTCATCCAGGTCTCATCTGCTCTTAATACAGTCCATATTCACCTACCATTCATCACTTTCATCACGTTTGATGTGTAACAGGTTTTATGGAATAGGGCGCCCATGTCCTGCTGCTGGGAACAGAGAGGCTTCAGAGGTATGGCACGCAGACCTGTGAGCCCCATCTGTGGCAGCTCTGCTCTGGAACAAACTCCATCATATATCCACTCCACTCCGCAACCCAGCACACTGGTCACACACTTAACATGGAATCATACTGCACTGCATTGACAGCCACATTGTCAGCTGTGCATGTGTGTGTGGCAAAGACCCTCTTCTAATTATTTCAGAACCCTAGTTCTCAATTATAGAATTGAACGGGAAATAGACAAAGACATTATGCAGATATGAATGCTTCAGTTTGACTAGTGGGATTTTGCTCTCTGGCGTGCCCCCACTGCATAAACCTATGCCAAAGAATGTTCATTTACATGCAGTGTCTGTCGAGTAGAGGATTTAAATATGGATTTAACTTGGCACGGGCACTGCTCTGTGTGCAAATCTTTGTCTATCCTGTTTTCAAGTCTGGCAGTCATTAGATATCCTCCTTTAACTTTTCTTCTGTTTAGTATTTAGGAAGAAATCAAAGCAATTCTTTGTTCATTGATTAAAATAACATTTGAAGGGTACTCTGGATATAGGAGACTAACTCCTAAGAGAGGTCTTAGGTTGGCATACTTTTATGAAGCCCTTAGCAATAAAACAAAATAAAAATAACTGATCACAGTCAGTCACAGTCCTTCTTGTGATGTGCATTTCAAAATGCAGCCTGACACACAACCTGGTACTCATTTGCCTATAGTCTCTGTAGTCTCTGTAGTCTTTGTAGTTGTTGTAGTCTCTGTATTCTTTGTAGTCTCTGTAGTCTTTGACGTCTCTGTAGTCATTGTAGTCATTGTAGTCTCTGCTGTCTTTGTAGTCTTATTTGTTGTAGTCTCTGTAGTCTCCATAGTCTTTGTAGTCGTTGTAGTCTCTGCGATGCAGCCTAGGAACAAAGTCAGATCCAGAACCTTCTTTTCTTTTCAGAATAGTCTAATAAAAACATCCTGTACCAGCTTTTAACATCAACAAAACAAGTTCAACTAAAAGCATTTCTAGGGTCTATAATCTTTTCGGTTTATAAAAATAAAGACGTTTTCTGCTAATATTCTTTCAGAGGTTACCGTTTCTTCAGAGGAAAACAATCTCCCAAAAATAAGGACAGGAAATGTCTTGCTGATCTACATGTATGCCTAGACCTAGCTGAACTACATATGTGTGATCAATTCCTCAATGCATACCAACACCTCTATCTGCACTATTTAAAGAAATCAGTGGCAAATATATTTACGGTTACACAGGAACTCGGAAGAGAAGCTTAGGAGCATCGTTAAAATCACACCCTTTCTCACAACATCCTAGGCACTGAATTATTTTTTTTTTTTAAGTGAGATTGTCACAACAGTAAAAATGTCAAACAACAATTGAACGCTAGTAGCTAACATTCCTACATTTCATCTGCTATCTTACTACATAACTGCTACATAACTGTATGGAAACTCAACATCTTGAAAAAAAAAATGTATACATCAAAGAAATTACAACATTGTTTATTTACAGATTTATGGATAGAGACTGAATACAGACAAACAACTCATTGTAACTCTGCTTGAGCTAGTAAGAACATTTCATCCAAATAAGCCACACTAAACATTGGAACTCTGTCACAGTGCAAAATACAAATAAAATCTACAGCATCATTTAAATGAGGTAGCCTGAATAGCAAATGTTTAGCCTTATGAGTAACCTCACATGCAACCAAATATTCCACAGTCACTGAGCAGTGCTGTTATGTTCTGAGTACTCTGTTCGAGTGAACAGAGGTGTTCAGTGTGGGGAACCGGAGCTTACATCACTGTCAACTGACTGTCAGGAACAAACACGTAATATCCTCCACGTCTCAAATCAAACACGTGAACACAACTTTGAATTGGAGGGCAAATATTTATCTTGGCAATGTCTGCTCTCCTCTGTAGTTTAATTGTTGAGCAGGTGTCCACATCCCCTCAGACATACAGTCAAAAGGGCACCGCACCGATTGTTCAAACGGACCCTGTTTTCTGGCAAACCACACTGAAAAAAGAAATGCATTTGTTACTTCACACAACTGTGAACGACCACTGCAAAAAACAACAAGCACACCAGACGTGACATCACAAAGCGATGTCCAAGTCATTCGGCAGAACTGAAAACACAGTTTTTCTTTGCCAAATTGCTAGGAAACCAAACATTCAGACCAAGCGGGCATCGCTTGTGGAATCACTGCGGGCTGCAATCAATATGGACCTACAGGGAAGCAACATCGTAAATGATGGCAAACAGTTGTGGCTGCCGATGCATTACCATGTCTTTACCAGTTGTGCTCTGCCTCCTCAGAGAGGAAATACGTCCTTTAAATAGTCTAGGAGTGAAACATCAATACAGAAAGAAAACGTACACAAGCTAGCCTCATACTTCACCTTACATGACTGAATCTACAGTGGGGTTAAAGTAATAAACTAAACATTCTCAGAATCTTAAATAATGAACACTACGCTCAACTGACATTTGTCAAAAAGCAATGAAGGCATCAGGTATAGTAATCGATTTTTGATTAATTGTTAAAATAAGTAAACAATACGGTGATTATTTCATGGTAGTGACCATTATAAAAATCGGACAAAAAAAGTCACCCCCTCACAATTAATATTTCTAATAGACTACCACTACTACAACTGCCTAGGCTCACCAGCCTGTTAATTGAATTAAGTCTAATTTGTGCAATGTAAAAATTGACTTTCCCATACACATGTAGCAATGAGAGGTTTGTCAGAGCTAGTGCAGTAGTGTCTTCACTAGACAGACTCTCTCTCTGCACTGAGATCCAGTCATCCACAAAGCGCTGTCACAGATAGAGGCCTTGACAAGCAAATGACAAGACGCTTCTCCTTCGGGATCCCCTCCAACTCCGAGCAAACAGTCGTAAGGCAGGCAGAAGGCAGGTTAATAAGACATGCTGTAGTGATAGATAGATATACATTTTAATTTGTCACGGTATCTTTAATGAAACGCATCAAACAAGAGTGCCTGCAACCAAGCAACCAAGTCTGCCGCGGTGCACAGCTTGAGCTGATTTGACTGTATGCAAAGAAGGGAGCTATTTTCGGTTGTTCACTTCCAATCTAACAGCTACTCTCTCATGTCACATGGAGACCGACTCGGCTCGCTGCGAGGGACAACCCCTCACTGGGGCTGTGTGTGTGTGTTGGAGTACCCTAAACTGTTCACAACTCACATGGAAGTAGACAAAAAATACATTTTGACTGTGTGCAGAGAAATACATTTTTTAAAATAAAAAAGCATCGACTAGTTTTGGGCAGTATCCACATTTTCATACCATCATACCATTTCTCCATACCGGGGTATACAGTATTATCGAATGTGCACACAAGGGGTGCTAATCCCCCCCACCTGGCACAAAACCATTTAGGGAACATGGATCTTGATCTAGGATGGGATTGAATGTCTCTGCTGTAACCAAGAAGCTTGATCTTGACATCTAGCCACTTAGCTAGCAAGTTAGCAAATCAAATGCATAGCCGGAGCCCTGAGCTGGATATAAATTATTTGATACATGATAGATTTCTTATAGTTATATTTAACTTATAATTAGTAATAAGCAGTGGGGTAGCACGTACTTTGGCAGACCACCTGACCCCCCCCCAATTTTTATTTTTATATATATATTGAAAATCATACCGTCGGTATTTCGAAATACCTCAGTATACGGTATATCGCCCAATCCTAATATCAACATTGTCAAATGTCATCGAATTACACCATAATTACTATCAATTTCATAATTTGTTTTATACTTAGTGATTTTAATTTGTAGAAATATCTCTAGGTAGGCAGAGGTATGGAGCCGGCGAAGCTGCAGTATTTGCCCAATGTCCCCCTGCTGAGCACACACAACACACAACCGATGGCCTCTTCAAATTCATGTCATTAACAGGCACGAAGGAGAAACCGCAATTTCCCTCTGTTCAAGCTGCAGTTGGGTTCATGTATGTTTTGCTATCTCTGTTTCTCTGGCACACTTCGGAGGGGCCTTGAAGGGTCCTGGCAGTGCAGTTCTGCTGCATTTGTCTGGGTATGCCCAGTTCAGACGCATTAATCCAAACTCTCATTCCCTGCAATTTCCACACTTCCTTCCTGTGCTGCTGCCTGCGCCCCTCGCCATATGTTCACAGTGGCTTAAGGAGGAAAGGTGCTTTTTCCTCTAGAGGAGCTGGAGCACGCAGGCTAAAGATATGAGGAATTTATCTCTGCTATAACATAAACTGCCAGAGTGCAGTAGTTATGCAGAATAAATTAGTTTCTAATTTAACATAAATCAATTTCCCTTAGATTTTTTGTTAGTAACGTGCATCTAAAATGTTTACAAACACCAAATCCACTCATATTTCATTCAAATGGCAAAAGGCCTTGGACTGGTTGAGAAACAGTTTAACTAGGCATAGTGGCAGACTAAATGAGCTAAGTGCTCTAATACTGCTACGCAATAATATTTCAAGTGATATTACATCAACAACAAAAAAAGACTCATAATTGCAGACTCAATTTACCCTAGAACCTGTACTGTAAAAATCCTCAAATTGCAATCCACTCAGCAGAAAGGTTAACTACAGAGAAGTGCCCTCGTGTGGTCATACAAGCAGACAAGTCATATCTCTTTATTCATTCACCGTGCGTGGATCTTTTTAGGGTGAAACTAACACGGGAGCACAAAAGGATTAGCCTACCACACCAGCGGGTTCCTGCAATCAGCAGCGTGTTTATTACATCAGGAGGACATTGTTTTATTGAGCTGCTCATTAGTAGGTTTAATCAGAGGTGTGTCTTATGACTGTTCTAACAGCACTATCAGATCCCTCATCAGAGGGCTGAGTACTATCTCACACACACACGCACGCACGCACGCACGCACGCACGCACACACACACACACACACACACACACACACACACACACACACACACACACACACACACACACACACACACACACACACACACACACACACACAGCTGAGAGCTGAGAGACACAATGAAGTATGTAGTTAGCGTTCCCCCATACAGCTTGTGATACAGAGTCCCTTCTCATTCCTGTGCTCCTGGCCATAAATTAGCCAACATGGCAGAGGAAGGCCCATCGAGTCCCACTCCTCTGCCTCCAACTACAGTGCTGAATATAACACAGGCCCTGGTAGGCAGTGGACTGCACCGGAGCCAAACATTCCCTCATTCTCCCCTGGCCCTGACACCAATGGCAGGGCTGTCAGCACAGCAAGCTACTCTCACGCTTCTCATAGGAGGGGGACAGCAGGCTTTCCTGACTAATTTGGGCTTGTGTGATCTTCTCTTCCTCGTGACGTGTTTTCTAGTGATGAAGATGAACATGTGGGAGTGAGAGAGCCCTTCTTTGGTATCAAAAGTGAATTAACATGATGGGACGATATTAATTATGTAATAAAGTGAGTGACAGCCAATTAGAGCGCATGACCAGTGCCCCTCTGCTGTCCCATATGCTTCACAGTCAGAGAGGATCCTGGGACGGGGCCAAAAGGAGGCTGGAAAAACGACAAGCTCTCTCAATTTATTAACTCACTTTTCATCACCCTTTTAGATCAATGTAGCACAAATAATCAAAAAGCTATTTTAAGTATCCTGGACCTAACTGTCAAATAATAAGTGATTCATATTTCAGTCTTCTAGCTCAGTAATAATTATTAGATTTGCAGGAAGGGAACATATTCCCAGCTGAGAGACAATGAGAAAAATGGTAGGAAAGCACACAGTGCAGTGTCATCAGTATTTCCTTCAAATCCTGTTATTTTTATTAATCTGCAATAACAATAAAATGTTAATGTATTGCCATTTATGATGTAAAGGATGTAACACATGTAACTGCTTCCTCTACCTCATTCAATAATGTAACAAAGCCAAAGAGAAAATGATTTCCCTTCATTACAATAATTACCATGGTAACAAACAAAATGAGGTTGCATGAATTGAAAGTTGAGAGCTTTACAAAAGATTTAGCTTGAGTCCGTCGCCTTTAATTTATTACTGTAAATCCTTCAAAAGACAAATTAAAACCAGGAACAAAACAGTGGCACACAGTAATCCTCAAGTATTTTAAAAGAGGAGAGATTGAACTTCATTTTGATTGGTATTTTGCACAGCACAGCAACAAAATATTTCAGACCTCAGACCTAAAAATAACATGCCACATTCACTGCAAATGCAGTTGCAACCAAATCTATACATAGGAGAGGCTGGCCCAGCCACTGCTGAGGGATTAGGCCTACACAACAATGACTTGGACTCATCAGCATTTTCTACATCTGAAATGGAAATCCTGACAAATGTATCAAGCCTCAGGTCACGGTCACGGTTATCCTCACAAACTAGCCACAACACCTGAGAAAGTGTGTGAGTGTGCGTGCCGCGTGTACCGTGTGTGTTTGTTCGCGCGCACGAGAGAGAGAGAGAGTTTATGAGTGTGGGAAAGAGTGAAAGAAGCAGAGATGCCCCATTGTGCAACAATCCACTCTGTGATCTTCAAAACCACTAGAACAAAACATGACCCTATGATGGAAACCTATCTGATAAGGACAATTATTTGGTATGCTTTTTGGCAAGGCAGTGGTGTATATAGTCTGATTCCTGCATTTAAATCCCCCTCCCCTCAACACCTGCACAGAGTGACCAAACAGACAATTTCCTTATCATACCTTCCATCTTTAAACACAAATAGGACATAGCCAGTGAAGAAACCCAAACAGCTAGGTAGGCAGAAAAGGAGCTGTAATAAAAACAGTGATAGTAGAGGGGTGGCCACTCCCTCCTAGCCTGCGTCCCTCCCTCCCTATGAGATCCTGAATAGATATGGTTAAACTGGTAAAGGGCCAGTCCCCAACTCAGCATCCCAGCAGCTCTCCAGGGTACCCCCAGTAATGCTCTGTCCAGGGCTCTCTGACTCCCACAGGGGCCTGGCAGATCAAACAGGGGATCATTACTCATTCCTTCCCACTAACCCCTGCTCTGTTATTCCCAATCGAAGCCCTGCACGCTCCCAGGCGCATCACTGACACCACACGGCAGGCCCGGCTGCATGCGATGGCCACGAGCTCTCAGATCATTAGACGAAGACAACCCACCCCTCCTCCTCCCGCTGCTGCCCCCAGATACGTCCTCAGAGAGTAGGGCCAGTCATTTGTGGTCAGGATGGAGGTAGGTAATGCTAATGCTCTCTCTCTGTGACATGTCCATGCGTGTGTGTCAAGGCCTGCTTCATGGTTGACCAATGCAACTCTGTATCTCTGAGGAGTGCTTTCCACCTTACACCAACATGCTCCCTTAAGTCCAGAGTACTCAGCATCAATGTACTGTATTTGGGAGTTAAAACGAACAGACATCCTGTGCTTCAGCAGCAGGTGTTCCCAAAGCAAGCATGCATACATACATACATACATACATACATACATACATACATACATACATACATACATACATACATACATACATACATACATACATACATACATACATACATACATACATACATACATACATACATACATACATACATACATACATACATACATACATACATACATACATACATACATACATACATACATACATACATACATACATACATACATACATACATACAAACATACATACATACATACAAATACAACTCACTACCTCAGTCCAACACCTAACACTGTCTTCAGACTACATCAGCCAGAGGTCAGGCACAGATAAGCAGGAATAGAAATATATCTCTGCCTGGTTTTAAATCCAGCTGCCTCAAGTCACAATAATGGTTGTTTGGTCCCCACCAACTAAGTGCCTTCACAACTTAATACAACATCAAATACATGGTAATAAACTGCTCATTTAAAAAATGAATTGGAATCCACATCAAAGGAGCCAAGTCAGATGTACAACACCAACTTTCTTCAATCAAAATAATGACAGTCTAGGAGAAGCCTGATAGTAATCTACCGCATATTGGGTGACTGAAGACATTATTTGAATGCTTTTCCTCTTGGCAGACCTGCAAAAAAAGATGCAAAAGCTGTGCCAAGTCACCTGCCTTCAAAGGACTTCCATCGCTATGGCAACAGCACAGTTCTCCATAACCAAGTCAGGAGCTGACCTGTGATACATAAATGAGAGATGTCCAAACTCTCCCTGAATCTTCCCTCCAGTGGCGGGTGGGAGGCCCAGTCTGCCAGGGGAGGGTACCCATTTGAAGGCATCACAAACGCAGTGTGGCCCAATGGTTCACAGAGCAGCCGGCAGGTTATCTAAAAAATAAACTGACGTCTCAGAAAAAAAATATTCCTTCAGCAATACAATCAAAGGCTTAAAACATGAAATGAAGTTTATCAAACTAAAGCTTGCTATAAGACCTGATCATATTTCTAAAAATGAAATAAAACATTTATTTTATTTTTTATATAGTCTAGAATTTTTTCATGCGTCTTTTGTAAAAAAGGAGTTCTAAGACTACAAACTCAAATGAGATGATCAAAACAACAAGAGCCTATGAGAAATTAAATCAGTCAAAAGGAGAACTGGAGTGAGAAGCATGTCAAGGTACAACAGCTTCCGTGAGCAAAATAAAATAAAAGATTCAGCTCAGCCCTTCTTTAAGAACCTCTGTTGAAAGCTACTGTTGTGGTTACATATATTGAATCTGTTTGAACTAATCCATTGTAGAAGAAAATGCATGCTTAAATTGAAGACCGACTTAGCAGTTTCTTTAAACAAAAAATACAACATTCCAAATCCTTTGAAAATGCTTTGAAGATAAGCTGCGTTCAAGATGTGTTTTGTCACCTTTTATATCTTCACACATTATGACATGTACAGTGGAGAGGTTTCTGTGTGTGTTAAATTATCTTAAAATGCAAGCTGGGTACTTCTGCAAGTTCTAAGTCTTCTGACTGAACAAAACAATCCTTGCTTAATAATTATGAATGAGAATAAGTCATATTCTTCAACACTGTATTAATAATTAATCAGCAGATAATAATATTTTCTAATCCATGGGGATAAAAGCTGAAGAAAGAGCTTTAAACTGAGAGAAAGTTTGCTCAAGTGGAAGGAAACTGCAGTGTATGTCTATCACAAGCATATCATTTAAATTAAATTCACAAAAAGTACTGTAAATATAATTTAACAGTTCTGACATCCTTGTAACATCCTTATACAACTTCGCTTCATCTATTCTGTAAACAAGCGAATGATAACATGTGGCACATTCTTTGAATTGACAACAAGGCCAACCAGGAATACCAACCAGGACCATTCTAAACAAGATGGGATAAATAAACATAATTACAGGAAGGCAAAATCGCAGGTGAAATGTATCATAAATTCTGTTCAGGTAGTCAACCCGCAGTAGGAGCAGAAATATTTGCCTCAGTCTGTCCCTCTAGGAGCAATAACAACCCAAACATAATTATGGCTTTTCTGATTCTTGGCTGACTTCTACAGCAGGTCTAAAGTAAATGGGACAGAGAGAGCAAACCATGATCTGAAAATATTCCTAATATAGCTCACCAAATATAAAAGTGCCTCAGTGAGCTCTGAAGCAAGCTAACTGAGCAGCTTGGACATAGATGTTAACGTAAGTATTGCCTCATGCAGAACATTACATTTGAGGTATCAGTGGTTTCTAGTTTACTACTTACTTTAGGTCAAGGAGTATAGCAAGCTTGGAAAGCTTGGAACAGACAGGTGTGTGACTGTGACACACATAAAAAGCCTCATGGAGAGTCAGCCCAAAACAGATCCCACATACTATCTCTTGCTGGAAATAGAACAAAAACAGAATCCACATAAGCCTCTACAAAACATGGCTTAATTCTTGTGACTTCTTACTGACTAAATAAATACCACCAGGCATTTCAGCCATGACGATGAGCTTTGATGGGAAAAACAGTCTATGAACAGGCTCTATTTCTTTTCTATTCTAAACAAAAAGCACCATGCTGATGCTGGTCTATTTTGGAAGCCACAGCGTTCATGCCCAACACATCAGGCTTAAAAGTGTCTGGTCACATGATGTCCATGAATGCCATGCTATATTAAATTCTAAAGCACACCGCTGAGTTTACTTCAATTCTCCCACTTCTCACATTAGGAATTCAGAAAAGGAGTTCCTTTGTAACACTTGAATTGAAGCAACATTCTATTTTATATTTATTTATGGTGGGGCAAAATGGAAAGTATGATCACTGAAACAGAAGTAGGCCAATTCAGCAACACTTTACATAGCATTAGCTACATAGAGCGCAATTAAAGGATGGTTGGGAATATATTTGACATAAGGTAAACAGACTCAAATTGATATATATTGATAATGCTCTGTATATTTGTTAATACTTATGAATGCACAGTGATTGCTTTACCCAAACTGATTTATGAAAGTGCAAGTATATACAGTGCCAGCAGGTAGCCTAGTGGTTAGAGCATTGGACCAGTAACCGAAAGATTGCTGGATTGAATCCGCAAGCTGAAAAGGTAAAAACCAGTCATTCTGCCCCCGGACAAGGCAGTTAACCCACTGTTCCCCGGGTGTCGTGGATGTTGATTAAGACAGCTCCCCGCACCTCTCTGATTCAGAAGGGTTGGGTTAAATGCGGAAGATACATTTCAGTTGAATACATTCAGCTGTTCAACTGACTAGGTTTTCCCTTCGGAAAGTATTCAGACCCCTTGACTTTTTCCACATTTTGTTACGTTTCAGACTTATTCTAAAATGGATTAAATAAATAACAATCCTCAGCAATCTACACACAATACCTCATAATGACAAAGTGAAAACATGCTTTTAGACATTTCTACAAATGTATTAAAATAAAAAAACAGAAACCTTATTTACATAAGTATTCAACCCCTTTGCTATGAGACATGCCATTGAGGTTCGGTGCATCCTGTTTCCATTGATCATCCTTGAGATGTTCCTACAACTTGTATGGAGTCCACCTGGGGTAAATTATATTGATTGGACATGATTTGGAAAGGCACACACCTGTCTATATAAGGTCCCACAGTTGACAGAACCAAGCCACAAGGTCAAAGAAATGGTCCTTAGAGCTCCGAGACAGGTTTGTGTCGAGGCATAGATCTGGGGAAGGGTACCACAAAATCTCTGCAGCATTGAAGGTCCCCATGAACACAGTGGCCTCCATCATTCTTAAATGGAAGTAGTTTGGAACCACCAAGACTCTACCTAGAGCTGGCCGCCCAGCCAAACTGAGAAATTGGTGGAGAAGGACCATGGTCTGGGAGGTGACCAATAACCTGATGGTCACTCTGACAGAGCTCTAGAGTTTCTCTGTGGAGATGGGAGAACCTTCCAGAAAGACAACCATCTCTGCAGCACTCCACCAATCAGGCCTTTATGGTAGAGTGGCCAGACGGAAGCTACTCCTCAGTAAAAGGCACATGACAGCCCGCTTGGAGTTTGCCAAAAGGCAGCTAAAGTCTCTCAAACCACGAGAACCAAAATTCTCTGGACTGCTGAAACCAAGTTTGAACTCTTTGGCCTAAATACCAAGTGTCATGTCTGGAGGAAATCTGGCACCATCCCTACGTTGAGGCATTGTGGTGGCAGCATCATGCTGTGGGGATGTTTTGCTGCAGCAGGGACATGGAGACTAGTCACGATCAAGGCAAAGATGAACGGAGCAAAGTGCTGAGAGATCCTTAATGAAAACCTGATCCAGAGCGCTCAGGACCTCAGACTGGGGCAAAGGTTCACCTTCCAACAGAACAACGACCCTAAGCACACAGCCAAGACAACACAAGAGTGGCTTCTGGACAAGTCTCTGAATGTCCTTGAGTGGCAAAGCCAGAGTCCAGACTTGAACCTGATCGAACATCTTTGGAGAGACTTGAAAATATCTGTGCAGCAACGCTCCCCATCCAACCTGACAGAGCTTGAGAGGATCTGCAGAGAAGAATGGGAGAAACTCCCCAAATACAGGTGTGCCAAGCTTGTAGCGTCATACCCAAGAAGACTTGAGGCTGTTATCACTGCCAAAGGTGCTTCAACAAAGTACTGAGTAAAGGGTCTGAATACTTACGTAAATGTGATATTTCCGTTTTTGTTTTTTTATACATTTGCTTACATTTCTAAAAACCTGTTTTTTCTTTGTTATTATGGGGTATTGTGCGTAGATTGATGAGGGGAAAAAACAATTTAATCAATTTTAGAATTAGGCTGTAACATAACAAAATGTGGAAAAAGTCAAGGGGTCTGAATACTTTCCGAAGGCCCTGTACTTAAAGCACTGACTTGACCTGGATCCCAAGCTATTTACTTCTGTGGAGACAGCATCCAGAATGGGAAGTGAGGATGCAAAGTACTCTGAAAAACATCCTACCACTTCTCAGCCTTTTCACAAAAGCTCCCTTTTGGCCCCATTGTCTTGCTGTTCAGTCCATTGTCTTGCTGTTGTTTCCACTAAAAGTGTGTCCTTTAGAACTAACGACAAGGCAAGGCTTTGTTGTTTTACGCAAAACAAGTATTGAGGAGGCATAATGCTTGATTGTGCTGTGGATTAATGTCCTGGAGCCTTTACAGCAAAGAAATTATCCACATAAAAGCAGGGAATTTAAGCAACCCTTATTAAAACGTCTACGACAATGAAGCAAGATGCATCAGCCTAAACAGCCCACTTCTGCATGAGAAATGCTCCTGGCTAAAAGTACACTACATCAGCTCACGTCTTCTAGTCATTGAGCCTGCGAGATAGAGATATATGTGTGAAGGCCCTATGAATGGCCAGGTCTTTAGGGACATGGGGCTGAGGAACTCACTGCCTTTTTCAAATAGCTCAGCACTGGGGGAAGGACACATGCATATGAAACACCACTTGATGCTGTAACCCCATACTGTACTCACTACACAACTGATAGACATTGGATATCTTTGGTACAGCTTTTATATGGTGCACAAATCTAGGGAGCAATATATCACAAACGCAATCAATGCCCCACTGTCAATATGAGCAAAATTGAACTTGTGTCATAATCAATAGAAAATGGGTATGCGAAAAAGCCACAGAGCTCTTTTTGCACACAAAACACAAGGAAGGGTTATAAAGTATTGCTAATTAAAATGATACTACACTGTCATAGCTGTTAGGTCGATAAGTATTCTTTCACATATGTAAAATAAGGCTAAACCACTCCTTATTTCCACATCTTTACAGCAGTCAGTCTACGATAATTCCAGGTGGAGGTGGCATGTTTCACACACCAGATGTGCAGAGTGCACACACACACACACACACACACACACACACACACACACACACACACACACACACCGCTAAGGCGGGAAATGAATAGTAATACTATGTTTAATATGAAACCTTCCTCCTTTGGCTTTTCACAAAATTAATAACGCAAATATCCAAAATGCAGTGGGAGACATCAGGAACACTCATATGAACAGATTTCAAACTGCAGTGGTTAGACAAGACACAACAGGGGGAGAGACAGGACCAGGGCCAGAACAGAACAGAACAGAGGACATATTAAAATAGGTTTCTGGGATAAAATCCTACCTGGTGCACTGAACTGGCTGCTTCCAAGAGTGGTTGGTCGGTTTTTCCCACTATTTACAGGTGGAGAAAACATCTACCAGAAGAAAAGAAATGGTCTGAAAAATGTGACTGAGACAAATAAATATTTAGCCTTTGATAATCATGCATCTGTTACAAGCTGTTCAGACGTCCTGTGTTTCATAATCAATTTCTTCACTGGAGAGACATTGACTGATATAGCATAACGTGGGCTAAATAACAAAAAATAAAACATTATAAATAGATAGTTAGATAGATAACTGTCCTACCGCGCTAAAATCCAGCAAGTCACTCAATTCCTTGTCTGTGCCGATTGCGGCAATCCGCTGTTGAGGATTCATCCTGCCAATCTTTAGACCTAAAGAAGAAACAGATTGTTTGCGTAGGTCCAACTATTATTTTTAATTTTTTTATTGTCCTAATTCCTTGATTTAAAAAAAGTATCCATTCAATAACGAACTTCAGTAAAGTGCAATCTCATTCTAGATTCCGACTGAAATTGACAAGGAATATTCCCAGAACACGTCGGTTCCGAAAATAAATCTGCACAGTGACCCTTGACATTGCTGTGCGAGTTAATTGATCAAAGGTAGGCTACTGCAACAACCGATGAAAGTAATTGTAATTGACCCATTGTCATCCACGTTTCCACGCTCCCTTTTAGAAAATGTTATTGCACATTATGTAATCTGAACAGAATGAAAAGGAAAAGGTAGCCAATACGTGGTAAGGAAATTCCATCTACTTGGAATGGTACACACACATTGAAAATGCTTGGCGCTGCGTGTAACACCAGTGACACACGGAGACCTGCAGCATCGTTTTTCAAATGTTTATCTGACTCCCCAACGCTACATTTGTATCAATCTTCCGCGACAGACTAAATTACAAAATAACTAACCTACTGTAGATTTTTAAATCACGGATTAATAATAGGCTATACAATACGTTGCTTTGCAATAGTCAGTGATGAGCCACGAATTCGATGTGTTATTAAATAGAAAGTGAATTTGCATGTTAAACAAAAACAGAAAATCCACCAATATGCTGTAGGCTACAGATTTAGGCTGTGTAAAACGCCCTTTCAAGTAAAAGTAGTAAAGCAAATGCCAACCCTTTACTCCATACCAGCTCCAGTCTCTTGTATCCCAACTTCTTTCACCCAGTCCGAAACCTTTTTTGACAAACTCACTACAATATTTTACCTTTTCCCCTTTAAAATTCCAACTAGGGCGATCGGGTGTGGTAGTATGGAGCTTCGTTTTCCTGTAACGCGTCTCAAATACTGTAAAATAGTGGTTTAGGTTGTAATATTTAGCTAAATATCCCCTATATGTCACTTGCGAGTTAACCTTATGCAGACAGACATTTTTGCTTCGCAAAAACCTCAGCACCACAATGACATTCTGTGTTGTATCCTTCCGCTGAAAACAGTGAAACGATATCCCCGGCCTAGCCTACTGCAGACACCACGCGGAGTGGTAGGAGATCACAGTAGTTGAGAGGACCCATCATATTACATTTAGCCGGTCTTAATCAATCATTAGGCACAATTATGTGAGACTAATACAAATAGATCGAAACCAGATTTTGTAAGTTGTGTCAATCAGAGCATTGGTGTAATGAAAGGTATTGGTGCAGGAGTCTGGGGATATTTGAGACCTCTGAATTCGCTACACTGGTGTCAGAAGTGGGATAATGAATAAATGAGTAGCCTATGAATATATATGGACCGAGACATGAATGCATATGGACCGAGAGAGAGAGTGGCGAAGAGAGAAATCACTTTAAGGTAGTTGTAACTAATTGGACATAATTCTGGCCCACAGTAAATGGGGAATGTTGACCCAGAGTAGGCTTAGTTTCTTTAAAAATACGTTTAAAAAGAGTATCACAGTTATAACCTGTTTGTCCCTATGTATGTTAGCCTTATTAATTGAATCTGTCTAAAAGACAGAGAGCATTGTGTGCTGCAATATCATGATTTGAGCACAATCAAAAGGCAAGCAAACTGTTCAACCTATTTTTCTTGTGGCAAAACTATTTTTATGGACAGCACAATATGTCGGGACTACTTTTTTCTCCACTCCACTAGGGCAAGAAGGAAAAAAGGAAAGAAAGTGGTGTGAAAAAAACGGTAGAACGTGTATCAACATTATATATAATTATTCAAAAACAGCTTGATCGGTTTGTTAATTGGTAAAATGTTAATAGCGGTAATATCCTAGCATTTTGGCTGCATCCTTCTTCAGCCATTGGTGTCGAATGAGCTCAGAAAACAATAGAGTTGGGCCAGGGCCAAAACTCTAATGCAGGGGTTCTCAAAGTGCGGTCCGAGGTACTGTAGAGGGTCTGCGGCCAGATAAATCATGTCTAAAAAATTAATACATAATATATTTAAAAAAATTACATACGTTTTTTAACATAAATTTTACGAACAACAACAGATTCAACTAAATTTGGCCAAGGGATCCATGGAATAAGATTAGTCTGTAATACAATAAAATGTAATATTATTCATCTACAATTTATGTACTTAACCCTGGGCAACATGGGCCTAGGAGGCACACAGGAATATTGGTATCCACAGTACTTCACCAAGTATAAATGTTTCAACTCAATACTTCTTGCATTTTTTTATATAAATGGCCTGTAATTTAAGATTTAAAACTGCAACTTTTTCTCTCTGACTCATAGAACAATGTGTTAGAATTGCAGGAAATTAGCTTGAAAACGGCTAAATATTCTCTCTGATGCCAAGAGGCAGGCCTTTAAAATATTACTTCCCAGGGCCCAAGACTTGGTTCACCCAGCAATGCATGCACTGCCGAAATCATAGTAAAACTCCTTTTATGCTATTTTTTTCTCATTTGAGTTGTGAAATGATTATGAGGAGTCACTGCTGAATCTTCTATCACAAAAGGGGTCCTCGGCCACAAACATTTTAACAACACCACTTCTAATGAACAAAAGTTTGGTGTGCGATGAAAATGATCAATTGAAGATCATCCGTTGAACAAATAATCTGTCCCTACCAGGCTATTATGTTTTGTTTCCAACAGTAAGAAAAGTCAAGAGAAGAGACATGACACTTATGGATAATAGAAAATATAGATGAATATTGAAAATATAAAATCTCTGTAGCCAGTGATCATTAATAGCATATGCATACTGGATGTAGATACTTAGAGGAATTCAAATGCTTTGGTATTATACGGTTGAACATATTTATCAAATTTAGTACATTTTGTAAATCTTTCTAAGCTTACATTGTTTCCTGGTAGTATTTTCCTGGCTGCAGTCCGATAGACCTACATCACCAGGTATATCTATATAGTTATATATCTTATCTATATAATCACAGTGAAATCAAGTTGGGAAAATTCATTTAAAAAAGTATGGTTTGATAAGACACTGCATCTAGGTTTAAAAATACCCCAAAACAAGGCTAACACTGCTTGTTTGGATGTGGCTCACCTTGAGTAGAATACTGTAGGCCAAGCTTTAGCCTTGGTATTATGCTGTCCATTGTCCTCTACTGTATATCCACTTATTACTTTTCTGAAATCCAGACTGCCACCTGTTGGACAAACTAACCATAGTCGACTATGTTACTCATCACCAATGAATGTATTGAATGTAGCTCTCATTAATGACATTTGTAGACCTATTTAATGGGCCTACGTGGCAACTGGCAATATGTGTGAAGATTTGATAAAAAATTACAGGAAACCCAAAGTTTATAACAGGCTAAAATGGATAATGTCAGAGTGTCGATGTTGCTAATCCATACCTTGTCATAGATCATATTCAGACCTTGAGATTTTTCACTTAGCAGTGTGTCAATGCAAACTTGCATGGAGTGCATCAATTCTTGTTTTATGTTAATTCAATTACAAATATGGGACCCAATCATGCTTGCCTCAGAACCAGAGAAACCTGGATTGGAGCCCCAGCTGGGTTACCACTGGATGTGCTACATTAGTGTGTGGCGGGCCTAATGAAAACATCCATGCATCACATTACCAGATATTCTTTGGTATTATTTAGAGAACACCCATTAACCCATTAAATGAGTGCTCAGACTTTTTATTGGACATTAGTTTGGAAATATTTTGCAACTGTTCATACAATATACCACTTCGACACCCCCAACTGTTATGATATTTGAACATGCAGATTAATGTAGCCTAGCCCATTCAAACCACAGGTGGCCCATTTATATGGAAACAGTCAGTCACAAACTGTGAAATAAGTCAAGGGGTATGAATACTTTCTGAAGGCACTGTAAAGCATTCATACCCCTTGACTTATTCTACATTTTGTTGTGTTACAGCATGAATTCAAAACAGATTAAATATATGTTTTTCTCTCACCCATATACACACAATACCCCATCATGACAAAATGAAAACATATTTTTAGAAATTTTAGCAAATTTTAGGAAATTTAAATACAGAAATATCTCATTTCCATAAGTATTCACACCCCTTTGCTATGCCGCTCCAAATTGAGCTCATGAGCATCCAATTTCCTTTGATCGTCCTTGAGATGTCGTTACAACTTGATTGGAGTCCATCTGTGTCCAATTCACTTGTTTGGACATGATTTCAGAAAGAAACACATCTGTCTATATACTATGTATTTCATTTTCAATAAATGTTCTAACATTTCTAAAATTGTTTTCACTTTGTCATTGTGGGGTATTGTGTATAGATGGGTGAGAAAATATATTTTTGAATATAGGCTTTAACACAACAAAATATGTTATAAGTCCAGGGGTATGAGTACTTTCTGAAGGCCCTGTGTATATAAACACAACATGCAACAATTTCAAAGATTTTACTGAGTTACAGTTAGTTATAGAAGGAAGAAGGTAATATAGAAGGAAATCAGTCAATTGAAATAAATTCATTAGGCCCTCATTTATGGATTTCACAAGACTGGGCATTGGAGCAGCCATGGGTGGGCCCCACTGGGGAGCCAGGCCCAGCCAATCAAAAAAAAAAATCCCACAAAATGGCTTTATTACAGACAGAAATGCCTGTGATGCCAGAAGAACGCTATCTGCCCCAATACATAATACCAACTGTAAGGTTTGGTGGAGGAGGAATAATGATCTGGGGCTGTTTTTCATGGTTCAGACTAGGCCCCTTAGTTCCAGTGAAGGGAAATCTTAACGCTACAGCATACAATGACATTCAAATCAATCAAATCAAATCAAATCAAATCATTCTAGATGATTCTGGATTTCCAACTTTGTGGCAACAGTTTGGGACAGGGACTTTCCTGTTTCAATATGACAATCCCCCTGTGCACAAAGCGAGGTCCATACAGGAATGGTTTGTCGAGATCGTGTGTGGAAGAACTTGACTGGCCTGCACAGAGTCCTAACCTCAACCCCATCGAACACCTTTGGGATGAATTGGAACGCCAACTGCGAGCCAGGCCTGGTCGCCCAACATCAGTGACCGTCCTCACTAATCCTCTTGTGGCTGAATGGAAGCAAGTCCCGGCAGCAATGTTACAACATCTAGTGGAAAGAAGAAGAGTGGAGTTTGTTATAGCAGCAAGAGGGGACCAACTCCATAACAATGCCCATGATTTTGGAATGAGATGTTCGACGAGCAGGTGTCCACATACTTTTTGTCATGTAGTATACTGTATATATACATTATATACAGTACCAGTCAAAAGTTTGGACACACCTACTCATTTATTTATATATTATTTGACCTTTATTTAACCAGGTAGGCCAGTTTAGAACAAGTTCTCATTTACAACTGCGATCTGGCCAACACAGAGTTACACATAGACTTTTCACAATAGAAAAGTCTATATACAGTGTGTGCAAATGAAGGAAGATTAGGGAGGTAAGGCAATAAATAGGGCATAGTGGTGAAATAATTACAATTTAGCAATTAAACACTGGAGTGATCGATGTGCAGAAGATGAATGTGCAAGTAGAGATACTGGGGTGCAAAGGAACAATTTTTTTTTAAAAATGATAATATGGGGATGAGGTTGTTTGATGGGCTATTTACAGATTGGCTATGTACAGGTGCAATGATCTGTAAACTGCTCTGACAGCTAATGCTTAAAGTTAGTGAGGGAGATATGAGTCTCCAGCTTCAGTGATTTTTGCAGTTCGTTCCAGTCATTGGCAGCAGAGAGCTGGAAGGAAAGGTGACAAACGGATGGCACTGTGATAGACTGCATCCAATTTGATGAGTATTGTGTTGGAGGCTATTTTGTTAATGACATCACCAAAGTCAAGGATCAGTAGGATAGTCAGTTTTACGAGGGTCTGTTTGGCAGCATGAGTGAAGGATGCTTTGTTGCGAAATAGAAAGCAGATTCTAGATTTAATTTTGGATTGGAGATGCTTAATGTGAGTCTGGAAGGAGAGTTTTCAGTCTAACCAGACACCTAGGTATTTGTAGTTGTCCACATATTCTAGGTCAGAACCATCCAGAGTAGTGATGCTAGATGGCCAGGCAGGTGCATGCAGCGATCGGTTGAAGAGCATGCATTTAGTTTTCCTTGCATTTAAGAGCAGTTGGAGGCCACGGAAGGAGAGTTGTATGGCATTGAAGCTCATCTGGAGGTTAGTTAACACAGTGTCCAAAGAAGGGCCAGAAGTATACAAAATGTTGTCATCTGCGTTGAGGTGGATCAGAGAATCACCAGCAGCAAGAGCGACATCATTGATGTATACAGAGAAAAGAGTTGGCCCGAGAATTGAACCCTGTGGCTCCCCCATAGAGACTACCAGAGGTCCGGACAACAGGAACCAAGGCTGTTGAGTCTGCCAATAAGAATGCGATGATTGACAGAGTCGAAAGCCTTGGCCAGGTCGATGAATACGGCGGCACGGTAATGTCTTTTATCGATGGTGGTTATGATGTTGTTTAGGACCTTGAGTGTGGCTGAGGTGCACCAATGACCAGCTTGGAAACCAAAATTGAACTTTTTGGCAACAATGCAAAACGTTATGTTTGGCGTAAAAGCAACACAGCTCATCCCCACTGTCAAACATGGTGGTGGCAGCATCATGGTTTGGGCCTGCTTTTCTTCAGCAGGGACAGGGAAGATGGTTAAAATTGATGGGAAGATGGATGGAGCCAAATACAGGACCATTCTGGAAGAAAACCTGATGGAGTCTGCAAAAGACCTGAGACTGGGACGAAGATTTGTCTTCCAACAAGACAATGATCCAAAACATAAAGCAAAATCTACAATGGAATGGTTCAAAAATAAACATATCCAGGTGTTAGAATGGCCAAGTCAAAATCCAGACCTGAATCCAATCGAGAATCTGTGGAAAGAACTGAAAACTGCTGTTCACAAATGCTCTCCATCCAACCTCACTGAGCTCGAGCTGTTTTGCAAGGAGGAATGGGAAGAAATTTCAGTCTCTCGATGTACAAAACTGATAGAGACATACCCCAAGCGACTTACAGCTGTAATCGCAGCAAAAGGTGGCGCTACAAAGTATTAACTTAAGGGGGCTGAATAATTTTGCACGCCCAATTTTTCAGTTTTTGATTTGTTAAAAAAGTTTGAAATATCCAATAAATGTCGTTCCACTTCATGATTGTGTCCCACTTGTTGTTGATTCTTCACAAAAAAATACAGTTTTATATCTTTATGTTTGAAGCCTGAAATGTGGCAAAAGGTCGCAAAGTTCAAGGGGGCCGAATACTTTCGCAAGGCACTGTATGGGAATCATGTAGTAATCAAAAAAGTGTTTAACAAATCAAAATATATTTTAGATTCTTCAAAGTAGTCATCTTTTGCCTTGATGACAGCTTTGCTCACCCTTGGCATTCTCTCAACCAGTGTAGTAACCTGGAATGCATTTCAATTAACAGGTGTGCCTTGTTAAAGTTAATTTGTGGAATTTCTTTCTTCTGAATGTGTTTGAGTCAATCACCTGTGTTGTGACAAGGTAGGGGTGTTATACAGAAGATAGCTCTATTTGAGAAAAGATAAACCATTTCTAATACGATTTCATTTAAACTTCCTCTATCGGTTGTCTGTGCGGTTGGTCCTTTTGTGTGTTGTAATTTGAGTAAAAACATCCACAGAAAAGTATCATTAAACAAACTTTTCCAAACTCTGGTACTACCATTGACATTTCTATTCCCTGGCACATGCGCAAAACTATATATGTAAACACTTGCAAGACTTTGGTTACTATGCATGCATTGTGTGCACGTTCTTCTGTCTTGTGCGCGTGCTTTAGGTGATGAGAAAGCAAACCATGATAGCTAACACAGACACAAGTTTTGAAGCTGGTTTAATAATACTTTCCTGAGAATATTTTGTCTTAAATTTCTACCCACAAAAGGACAACATCAGTGGACAACAGGTAGAGTAAGTTCAAATGGAATTTAATTCAATATTTGTGACAGACAGGGGACCTATAGTTTGTAAGTGACTATGTTGTCAAAGGGACAGCATAGGAACGCTTTGTTAGGGAGTTGACTACCAAGTTCACAACTGACCAAAAACAAGTAGTGGAATAGTGGTGAGGTTTTAATGGGTGTAGAGTTAGTTGGTAGGCAGAAACACAGGGCTAGATAAGAGAAATAGATGGCCTCACACTCCAGTACAGTAGGTGGAGGTGTATGCACATTTCAGTTGGTTGTGATCCGCCAATACACATTTCAAGAAGAAGAATTAAGCTGATCTGCTTAAAACGTGGACAGACTTTGGGCGGTGTCTGTTTGCACACCGCCATTATACCATAGAAGAAGATTTTGGGCGGAGTAAACACCAATGCGTCGCCTCTTCCTATGTTTGTCAACAGTTTCCACTTCCACAAAGTCATAAACCCTGCCTATTTCTATAATTTATCTTCTTAAAATGTGATGTTAAACCAAACCACACTGTTAACTCTAACTAATTGTTGTTTTCATAGATGTTAACGATACAGCTAATTTTGAGGCAGTGGTAACCTTCCTTTCAGCAAACCCCACATTTCCCATCAGCCACCACAATATTCACAGGCGCTCCATTGAAGGTATTTCTCATTTTGTACTAAGGACTAACCACTCAGTTAAACGTTAGATTAAAAGGTAAGTGGACTCTGTACTTGGCCACTGGTATACGTACAATGTTGGTATTGTTGAATAGCATTTCTTAGTTCTACTGCATCAGATAAAATGAAGTTGGAACAAAGAGATCGATGTTGTGTTGTCGCGCCAGACGCCATGATTGGTTGCCCACACTAGCTAATAATGGCTGGCTAGCAGAGTTAGCTAGCTACTGTAGTGAACTAAAATAGATGGCAACTGGACGTTTCGGTAGATAACGTTAGTTTATCTAGTTAACTATGTGGTGTTCTGCATTGTATTTCCAGCCTTTTGTGTAGCTAGCTATGGTTTTTCGACGGGAAATAAGCAAAAGATCCATTAACTAACTAGTCTCGCGGGCGCACGGCTATGGGGAATAAACGTTTCCAATTTCCTAGCTTTTCCTACTAACGGTAGCTAGTTAGCCAGGTACGCAAAACATGTTAGCTAACGTTAGCCCACAGCTAGCTGAAGAAACCATGGCTAACTTCGTTTGACTAGCTAGCTAGTTAACTGTTTGTTTCTAGCGAACATTAACGTAACTCTCATCCATTTTTCAGCTTCGCAATGTCCGAGCTTTTTATGGAATGTGAGGAAGAGGAGCTGGAGCCATGGCAGAGACAGACACCCGAAGTTAATTTGTTGGGCGACGGTAAACATGATGACGACGACGATGAACCTATATTTGTTGGGGAGCTTAGTACTTCAAAGGGCACCATTATTAACACCAGACCAAGTATGTGTTCTTCTCTTGGTATGGCTCAGTTAATGTTAGGTCTCTCACACGGTCTGTTTTCTCTAGTTTGGATAGTTTGCATACACAATATCCTTCCATTGGATCCTTTCCCCTTAGTTGCTCTACAAAGTTGGTAAATATGATTATCAATATAGATTTTATTGCATTGATACATAAACAAGAGTGGTTAATTATCTGACCTGTCTTTGAAGCAAACAACCAAAGAAATGTGAAGACCACCCCAGTTCAAAGTGGTGGAGTTGGAAGACCAAGAGCCCCTAGGATGATAATGACACACAACTCCCCGCAAGCTCATCTCACTCGGGGTCCAGTTCCCCACAACATCATAATTCCTGGGAAAGGGTTGAACAATGCACCTCGACCCTTAACAGCAGTACCACCACAGCCCATCATTATCAACAACCAGGTATATTGTGTTTTGCTTTACATATCCCTTATTCCACTTTGCTATACATTACAAAGAACACACATTAAATTTGAGTCATTTAGCAGAGACTCTTATCCAGAGAAACGTACAATTACTGTATTAATCCTAAGATGGCTAGGTGAGACAAACACATCACAGTTGTAAGTACATGTTCCCTCAATAACGTAGTTATCAGCAAAGTCAGTGTCAGTAGGAAAATCCAAATGCAGGTTTTTTCACGATTGTGGTGCTGGGACAGAGAAGTGCTTTGACTGGGCACCTGTTTAGTTATAGGGATTTAACTTTTGGCTGTAGTGGTGTTGGTGCAATGTTTTAATAAAAACTGTTTGCCTTTTTTCTTAGGGTTACATTATGACCACACCACAGTTATCAGCCAACTCAGCTTTCCTTGCTTCCCTTGGGAAACAGTATCCCCCTGGGACATCTTTCACTGTGGTTCCAGGTAAAAATAGAAATATTACATCTTAACTTGATTGCAGGCAGGCAAGCAACAAACCAACATAACACACATTTTTGTATTTCAGAGCAGACTAATAATTGGAAATTAATTTAGTGAATCTTTGCTCAAGTAAACTTATATATTCCCTATACAGCCACAGCACACACATACTGCTTTTTGCAGTGTTTCATATTTGTAATGTGTGTGGTTTTTCAGCAGGCCAGCAGCACATTCTGCAGCAGATGACTCCGGCAGCAGGCCAGCAGCACATTCTGCAGCAGGTGACTCCAGGAAGCTTTTACCTGGGGTCATCCACAGGCCTCAAGTGCACATGATCCACAACAACGTAGTGACCTTGTCCAATGTGCAGGGCCCCGCTGCATTGTCTTCCCAGCCCAACCGCTCAAATTCTACCAACCTCCAGATTGTGTCCCCAGTTATTCAAGCCAAAGGCAACAGCTGGGGTAAGCCAAAATATCTTACTTGTTTGACCCAGAGATATTCCTGGGTAGGTCAAGTGGTCAGGAAAACTGTGTGTGACCTCATGATCTGAAGATTGCATGTGACTTGTGATAATAAGTATGAATCTATTTTCTTCCCTTAAACAGACTATGGCAAACGAGGTTTACCTCAAGACCAAAACAGCACAGCTAAAAAAGCAAAGCAGGGCATAGGTAGGGGTTTCCTTACATCAGTTGCATGCTCTGTTATTAGCTAGATTCACTAGCACTGTTACTTGTTTATTTTTACAACTGAAATTTTGTTTTTTGTTTTTGCAGGGTCTCCCCACGCCCAGGAGATATTAGAAAATGGAGCACGTTTTTGTAAAAAATGTCCAAAGTGTAAATTTGATTTCTACCAACAAGCTGCTATGAAAGACCACATGGTGGTGAGTTTACTTCAGTCATTCTAAAATGCATGCCTTTAGCTGTGTCAATTGTTTTACATAAATATTCTATAATGTTGCTATTCAGGGCTTGACATTAACTTTTTCAGCCACTTGTACTTCGGACAAGGACAGATCTTTTGTTTACTTGTTCCAAAAAAAAGGCTAACACCATTTTTACATCGTTATATGATTCAAGGAACCACTTTTCAAAGTAAAATGAATAACTTTTTAATTTTTTTACCATTAAAACAAATCTGATAAATGTTGCTGGGCTACAGTCTGCCTATTGGCATCTTTGCATATTCATTTGTGTCTCAAAATACAACCCTGTCCCTTTTAAAGCTCTCCTTGAGAATAGTTTGCCACCCTTGGTAGCCTATAAAATATTACAACATTACAATTACAACCAAATACTTTTTATGTCTTTATATATTAAAGGGCGTCCCTGGGACGATAAAACATGTATGCGGTTCAAAACAGACTCTGGGACAGTTCTGGGATGACATACTTTTTTATTTTTATAAAAGCAGTGAGGCTGATGCATCAGACCAGACCGTTTTGCTTAAAATGTTGATTTGTTTTATTTCTTATTATAAACTCAACAATGTGCACAAGCCCTTAGGCTACGCATAAATGTTCCAACATGCAATTAGTGGGAAAGCACCTTTCTCAAAAGCGCTCCACACATGTGCGAGCGGTTTCATATGACAGAGTTTAGAATATCTGTTTGCAATGAAGAGGGGAGATCTAAAGATGTATAAACTGGTATGGTTTACTCATGACTAGTATTATGCCTTTGGCTGTTGGGAAATTAAATATTGTTGATTTGAAAACCAATAGAACATGAGAAATTCTGGTTTCAATATTTCTGTGGTCATATTTTGCCTAGTCTCGAGTACTTTGAAAAAAGTTAAGACCTGCTTAATTGTTTAAAACCTCGACATGAAACTTCCAGGTTTTAAACAATTTAAGTTTATTATGAAATAGTTTCAAAATGTTGGCTGCCTCTGCTCAGATTCAAGGTGGGTGATGTGCAGTGTGCATCATGTACTGTCTTTCACGCTCCGGTTTTGTGACCATTAGATCTGAACGATGTGCTTTGAGTATGTCGACAGAATCAAGCCTTCAGACGTTAATGTTAATTATCTTTCATTATTGGTCAAACATGGCTGCCGTTTAGCCTATATTTATGTAATTAAAATTCTCATTAAAGTGTGCCTACATTTTCTGCCGTCTCCCTCATGTCAGCATCGGTCAGGACATGCGGCTGGCTGTAGCTAATATGCATATCAATTACAATTTGATGTGCAGGCTTTTTTATTTATGTACATGAAAAATAGATTTGAATATTATTTCAGTGTTTGCTTCTCACATCCAATTCTGATTGTAGTAATTGTTTGATTTTTGTGAATTTTTTTACTTGTCCATTTGGAACAAATCTATGTTCTTGACGAAATATTTATTTTTACTTGTCCCGAACAAGAGGACAAGCGGTAATGTCGAGCCTTGCTATTAGTGCATGAACTAGAGACTTAGAGGCACTTTAAGAACTACAATATCAACTCTGCAGATTGTAATTTGTTCACCTATTTTACATTTACTTTAATTTCAGAAATGTTGTCCTCACCTGTTGGAATGTGTCTTCCCCTCAACCCCGAAGTCTACTTACCTTTTTGCAAGCAAGCGCATCATGCTTGTCACAGACTTCTACTATGGTAGATTTGAGGGAGACAAACCAAAATTGCAGCAGCAGAAGACCCCATTTACCTATAAGTGCCAGAGCTGTTTGAAAGTACTCAAGAACAACGTCAGGTAACTACAGCAGGCGTTGCTTGCTGTGCAGCTCTGCTTTTGTTTTCAATAAGCCACTGTATTCCTGAATAATACGATTAATTGTGACGAAAAAAAAAGGGTGTCGTTTCTACTGCACAAAATGTGTTTGTTTAGACAGGTCATGTTCTAATCTAAAGAACTCCTCCATATCCATATTTGTCCAGTGGCATAATGAAAACAATACATTTGGCATTTCACATGTTTACATAATGCAAACACATTACACAATTACTGCCACCAATAAGCAGATCAGTGGACATATCTTCTATATTTACATGAATGGCTCACTGTTATTGGTAATGAATGGATACATCAACTGGCCTTTCGTCAATACTTCACCCCAAGTGTCTACTGTGCTGTTTTGGTGCATGGAAATGGTGTTCATGAACAGGTGTTAAATGAGCCCTCTGCCCATGGAGAGTGATTAACTTCAATGTGAAGAGAGGAGATTCAACGTGTTTCAGCCCTCATCACAGTTTTCTCCCCCAGATGGATGACATATCAACTCATATTCCCACTTGGGGCCAGAGATGAATAATGGCTGCTAGTTTGGATGGTGTAAGAACTGCTCCTTTGATTAAATAACTTTGCTTCAGGATGTTGCAAGAAAAGCCTCTGTAAGCTCCTTTTAATGGGCAGACGCATTTGTACTGAACCCAGTCTGGCAGCAGAGGTCATAGTTTGTCTGCATAAAAATTCCTATTAGGGGAGCTGAGGTAAGACTGCTGGCTGAAAAATGGGCCTTGCCTGCCTTGTCAGTGCAGCGGTTACATGTAGAGGTCGTGTGGCTCGGGGGCAGCCGTGGAACACCACATTAAGCAAAACAAAAAGCTGTGCGTAATTGGCAGTATTATAATGGCAATTATGCATCCTTAGGAAGTGAGGTGCACAGTGGTTGCTCATTTATTTTTTTAATCTGACGTGCAGGTTTGGTGTTGCACATAGGCCACGATCTGTTGAAGTGTTATTGAATACGGCTTCGCTGTAATTTGGCTCAATACGTTAAGTTAGTTTTTTGTTTTCTAAATGTGGGTTGAAGTAGGGTAGTTAGTTATTTATGCATGTATGCATATATTTCTTTAATTATTTAAAGAAACGTTTCACTAACAAGCGAATGAGCTTTTTACCATATTTTCACAACATTTTGAAATTTGCTCTGGTGGGTTGGATAGTTACACATTTTTCTCGTTTTTAATAGCTTGTTTAAAAATGACATTTTACAATGCAATTTTTAAAAGATAAACGGCGAAGCTGACACTTCGTTGCTTTGGCATTTGTGGTTTCTGACGCTACATTGCTACTGATGTCTTATCTTGAACTTTGGTGACTCTTGTAGGTTCATGAACCACATGAAGCACCATCTGGAGCTGGAGAAGCAGAACAGTGAGAGCTGGGAAAGCCACACTACCTGCCAACACTGCTACCGGCAGTACTCAACCCCATTCCAGCTGCAGTGCCACGTTGAGAGTGCCCACAGCATGGTCGAATCTTCAAGTAGGCATACCAGTCAATAGCAACCAACATGAAACATCAATGAAACCATACATTTCACCTTAACGTATTGAACACTGTCTCAAGCAATCATACATTATTGTACATAGCTTTATTTATATAACTATAATCAACCTGTCTTTAACAAGTGGGCCCATTTTAGTCATTCATTCTTGTTGTTTTTGTAGCCAATTGCAAGATATGTGAATTAGCTTTCGAGTCTGAGCAAGTGCTCCTGGAACACATGAAGGACAACCACAAGCCTGGCGAGATGCCCTATGTCTGCCAGGTACATTTTATCAATCGTGTTTTTATAGTAGTTTGTTCACAAAGAAAAGTTATTAATAGTTGATAGTAGAGATGCCCTGGCATTACAATCAGGAATTGAAACATTTAATTAAAATTATTGAAGGGATTTGACTTGCAATCCTCCAGAACCATTTATTATTCACACTAATGCTTCAATTGTCTCCTTCCAGGTGTGCAACTACCGGTCTTCATTCTTTACCGATGTGGACACACACTTCCGTACGGTGCATGAAAACACAAAGGATCTCCTTTGTCCATTCTGCCTTAAAGTTCTTAAAAGTGGTCATGTCTACATGCAGCACTATATGAAGCATCAGGTAAGAGGCTTATATTGGGTACTTTTCTATTGATAAATATGTGCAACAATTCATGATCAATAAATATGTTGATTGGGTCATTTTTGATTGATGGGGCTCATGTTCTGACTGACCTGGCACACGTAATTTCCTGTCAGTTTCCTGATGTTTCAGCCTCTTAATAAAGCAGTGAATGCTGCAAACAGTTTTCTCTCAGAGTTTGAGTTTTAAAGCTGGCTGGTTTTAAAAAATGTTTTTTATTGAACACGCTTGTGAGTTGCCTTATTGGCTTTCATTCTGGGGTTGGATTGATTTGTTTGTCTGCTGAACACATTGATGTAATACATAACTGTCTTACAGCAATGTCTGCTTCCTTTCACCTGCCTAATGGGCTCTCTCTGACAAAAAAAACCCAAACCAGATCAACTCCACAAATCACTGTATGTAGCCATAGAACAAAGCCAACAGAAACGTTAGTCTAATACCAAGCCAGCCAATGCTGTAAGAATTAAAAAGGATTCAATGACCCTGTTAGCTGTGCCAACCAACAAAACACAGAAATGACACATTGTTCTGAAATCTTACCCTTTACTATGGATAGCTGAAACTATTATCTACAGTTGAAGTCCGAAGTTTAGACACACCTTAGCCAAATACATTTAAACTCAGGTTGTCAAGATTCCTGATATTTCAATCCTAGTAAAAATGTCCTGTCTTAGGTCAGTTAGGCTCACCACTTTTATTTTAAGAATGTGAAATGTCAGAATAATAGTAAAGAATAATTTATTTCTGCTTTTATTTCTTTCATCACATTCCCAGTGGGTCAGAAGTTTTACATACACTCAATTCGTATTTGGTAGCATTGACTTTAATTTGTTTAATTTGGGTCAAACATTTCGGGTAGCTTTCCACAAGCTTCCCACAATAAGTTGGGTGAATTTTGGCCCTTTCCTCGTGACAGAGCTGGTGTAACTGAGTCAGGTTTGTAGGCCTCCTTGCTCGCACATTATTTTTCATTTCCGCCCACAAATTTTCTATGGGATTGAGGTCAGGGCTTTGTGATGGCCACTCCAATACCGTGCCTTTGTTGTCCTTAAGCCATTTTGCCTCAACTTTGGAAGTATGCTTGGGGTCATTGTCCATTGGGAAGATTTTTTATCTCATTTTTAATTTTAGCTTTATTTAATTAAGTCAGTTAAGAATAAATTCTTATTTTCAATGACTGCCTAGGAACAGTGGGTTAACTGCCTTGTTCAGGGGCAGAATTACAGATTTTTACCTTGTCAGCTCGGGATCTGATCTTGCAACCTTCCGGTTACTAGTCCAACGCTCTAACCACTAGGCTACCTGCCGCCCATTTGCGACCAAGCTTTAACCTGACTGATGTCTTGATGTTGCTTCAATATATCCACATAATTTTCCTCCCTCATGATGCCATCTATTTTGTGAAGTGCACCAGTCCCTCCTGCAGCAAACCACCCCCACAACATGATGCTGCCACCCCGTGCTTTACGGTTGGGATGGTGTTCTTCGGCTTGCAAGCCTCTCCTTTTTCCTCCAAACATAGAGATGGTCATTATGGCCAAACAGTTCCATTTTTCTTCCATCAGACCAGAGGACATTTCTCCAAAAAGTACCATCTTTGTCCCCATGTGCAGTTGCAAACCATAGTCTGGCTTTATTATGGTGGTTTTGGAGCAGTGGCTTCTTCCTTGCTGAGCGGCCTTTCAGGTTATGTCGATATAGGACTCATTTTACTGTGGATAGAGATACTTTTGTACCCGTTTTCTCCAGCATCTTCACAAGGTCCTTTGCTGTTCTGGGATTGATTTGCACTTTTCACACCAAGGTACGTTCATCTCTAGGAGACAGAATGCGTCTCCTTCCTGAGCGGTATGACGGCTGCTTGGTCCCATGGTGTTTATACTTGCGTAATATTGTTTGTACAGATGAACGTGGTACCTTCAGGCGTTTGGAAATTGCTCCCAATGATGAACCAGACTTGTGGAGTTTTACAATTTTATTTCTGAGGTCTTGGCTGATTTTCCCATGATGTCAAGCAAAGAGGCACTGCGTTTGAAGGTAGGCCTTGAAATACATCCACAGGTACACCTCCAATTGACTCAAATGATGTCAATTAGCCTATCAGAAGCTTCTAAAGCCATGACATTTTCTGGAATTTTCCAAGCTGTTTAGAGGCACAGTCAACTTAGTGTATGTAAACTTCAGACCCACTGGAATTGTGATACAGTGAAAAAATCTGTCTGTAAACAATTGTTGGAAAAATGACTTGTGTCATGCACAAAGTAGATGTCCTAACTGACTTGCCAAAATTCTAGTTTGTTAAGAAGAAATTTGTGGAGTGGTTGAAAAATGAGTTTTAATGACCCCTTAAGTGTATGTAAACTTCCGACTTCAACTGTACCTATATGCAGTCTCATGTTTTTCTATTGTACTTGTTTTGTCAATTTGCCAGAAAAAGGAATTAATCGTTGCGGGAAATGCAGGCTGAATTTCCTCACCTACAAGGAGCGAGTGGATCACAAGACTCAGCACCATAAGACTTTCCAAAACCCAAAGCTCTGGAGGGCCTTCCTCCTGGAACCAAGGTTTTGACTGTTCTTATTTAGCCTAGCAAAACATCTCAATACCTCTGTACCAATTATCTACAATATAGATAAAATCAATGGCAACCTTAATAAGCCCTCATTTAAAAGCAATTTCTATTACAAGCGTTTAAATCATGGCATGAATTCAGAGAATCTTAATTTGATCTGTTTTTTTAAAATACATATTTCAGGTGACTATCCGGGCCTCTCTGACCGGGCCATCTCCCAGTTCCACTCATGCTGCTGAAAAATCCAGTGTCAGTGTCATACCAGAGGTCTCAGGCATGAAGGTAGCCAAAGTAAAAGCTCAGAGTAGTACATCTACCACACAGGGCAGCAGTGGGGGTAAAGGCAAGGCCACAGTGAGCAAGAAGCTCCTTAAGCAGCAGAAGAACAACCATGTGTTGCAGAGTCTCAGGTCGGTCCATCACTCAGTCAACTTGTTTTTTTCCTCACAAACTACATATTTTCTGTTACAGAATCTAAACTATGGTCAGGGCTGATTCTTTTTATGGTTGGTTATGAACAGGGCTCTAAATTCAAATGTTTCATAGGTAGAACTGGTGCACTCAAAAAAGTTAGGAGCTAATGAGGTTACATGACTGAACAACAGGTAAACAAATGCCTGCGAGTGGTTTTGGAGCAGCTTGTGTAGTGGTTTATAAATGTATAACCACTTCACAATAGAACATTGCTCAGGTAATATGGTGTATCTTTTTACCAATTTGTGCTAGAAACAATATGTTTTCACAGTAGTGGTGCTGCATTAGCTCCTAACCATGACAGTAACAAATCTGTGCTCGCTTTTATGTCTTGGTCACTCAAACAACGGTACAGCGACGCCTAATCATTACAACAATTATACTCTGGGAGATTGTTTTCATAGTCGCACGGTGCTCCCAAAATATTTCAGGTGGCACAGCAAAATATTTAAGAGCATTTGCGACCAAAATGGTCACACTTCAGAGCCCTGGTTATCAATATATTACACCAATCAAGTAACTTGTATGTTTAATAATGTATCTCAGAATGTGTTACTGAAGGTAATAGTACTTTAAATATAAATGAATTAATGATGCCCAAATTAGTTTTCTTTCCTCTTTTAGTATTGGCGAAAGAAGACACACCTGCATTGAGTGCTACTCGGAGATTTATGACTTCTATAGTCACTATCCCATGGTTGCAATTTGTGGTGCATGCAAGTATCGGACAAGTTGCAAAACTTCATTTGGAAACCATATGATAAGGTAAAAGCTCCTTGAGTATCAGATTCATAACACATTTATACACTGAGTGTACAAAACTTTAGGAACACCCCTACAAGGTGTCAAACGTTCCACAGGGATGCTGGCCCATGTTGACTCCAATGCTTCCCACAGTTGTGTCAAGTTGGCTGGATGTCCTTTGGGTGGTGGACCATTCTTGATACACACGGGAAACTGAGCGTGAAAAACCCGGCAGCGTGCAGTTCTTGACAAACTGGTGCGCCTGGCACATACTACCATACCCTGTTCAAAGGCACTTAAAATATTTTGTCTTGCCCATTCACCCTCTGAATGACACACATACACAATCCATGTCTCAGTTGTCTCAAAGCTTAAAAATCCCTTTTAAACCTGTCTCCTCACTTCAATCTACAATGATTTGAAGTGGATTTAACAAGTGACATCAATAAGGAATCATAGCTTTTACCTGGTCAGTCTGTCATGGAAAGAGTAGGTGTTCTTAATGTTTTGTGAACAGTGTAATGCCCATTTTTACATTTGAGTCATTTAGCAGATGCTCTTATCCAGAGCGACTTACAGGAGGAAGTAGGGTTAAGTGCAGATTTTTCACCTAGTCGGCTCAGGGAGGATGTTTTATTGTTCATATTAAATATATACAAATATATATTTGTCAGGTTCCATAGTGCAATCTCAAAAGAGAGATTCCGGAAAATGAGGAAAATCCCAGTTGTCCTAAGGTACGTGTCCCTAACTAAACAAATCTGGTCTCAAATCAATTCCCTAATGTTGCCATTGTTCTGCACTCTAGTTTTTGATAATGATGTATTTAATAAGTAGTGTTGCATTTTCACCAAACATTACCATAATTAAGCACCATGCAAGTTTATTCTATTCGGTTCATTATGAATCACATTTTACCTACTGTCTTGCAGGAATTTAACCCTTGTCTGTCTGAACTGTGACTTCCTGGCGGATGCGCATGGAACTGACCTCATGAGCAAGCATTTGATTGACAGACCACACCACGTCTGTAAGGTCATTCTAGAGAAAGGTATAACGTTTATCACATTCTTCACAACCAGATGCTTAGGCGTCACATTTTGTTCATATATAATAATAACCTGTCTTCATGTCACGTTTTCTTGTCTTGCAGGAGAAGGTGGTGCTGTTGATGACGGCATTAGAGGGTGAGTAGCTACTCTCCCAATGCAGCAGATAACGAGAACATCCTAAAATAAAAGTAACACCCCTCATAGTGTTGTAATGAGAATCTCAGAATTTGATCAAGTACTTGTGAGACTTCCAACTCCCTGACCTACGAGTTTGTTTGGAAGCATCCATTATTTTGAGAAATCTTTACCATATACTTTTTACGTTAAGCTAATTGGGATGCATATTAAGCAGATTTTTCTTTTTTTTTAGACCTTCACAAATGCAAATGGGAGCTTTGGCCTTAATTAATACTAGAGAACATTGCTTAATTAATTGGTACCTACAGTAAGGTAATTTTGTCATTGGGAAGTTGCTGAAATGAAAGGTCATTGTAAAATCTCTTGCAAGAATATCCTCGTCTTAATTTGTTGTATTCCTTTGAGGAGCCAAATGCACTAACAATACACATGAGATCAAGTTCAAATGTAATCATTTCATAAATATGTTGTTCTTCCTGAGAATTTAATATGCACAATTCAATGCTAATTGATATTTATGCTAAATTCCGCTCTGTTTGAAGAATGATTGTCTGGACAAGGATGTTGGTCCTTTTGCTTCATGATTAAAATAGTTACTATTTTGTCAAATAAATCTATTTGGATACTAATTCTGTGCTGATAAGCCTGCCTTAATTATGCTCTGAAAATGAATTTTAAGTTTTCATTACCCTATTCCATATGCTATCTCCAAAGTAGTTTTATAAATTGTTTTATTAAAAGGGCTCTACGTTTCATGGATATGTGTCGTGATTTTCTTTTGTTCTGTTTCAGAAATAAGCAAGGGATGTCTGCTCTGATGTTCCCTGATATCCAGGTACTACTCTAGCTGGATTGTACCTGAGAAACACATATGTTTGATTTTGAACGGTTTCCTCAACCCAGCACCTGTTTGTTTTTTGTTATATAGAATGCTGAAACTGCCACAGTGAGTGGCGCTTCTGAACAATTGCACAGGTAATTAAGGGATGGTCCACACAAAATAGAACCTACAAATATTTTTACCATCTTGGATGGAGTCAATTAGATTGATTTGGTACGTGTCCCCCCCCCTTTTCATTCACAGTATTCCCAGATTTGAGACCTCCAATGTCTTGTGTATCACCCCAGCTGCTGAAAGAGGGGATGGGCCAGAGGTAATGCATGTTCAGACCCAAGAGTCAGGAAGAGGTGATGTTATTCTACTAGACAACGATGATGCAGCAGTTAACCAGCTAGGAGTGGCGGAAGTGCAAGGGCTTCCACAGATCTCTACAGTAGATCAGATCCAGGGAGTCACACAGGCTACAGAGCTAGAAACACCCATGGAAAGTTCAGTTGAGGAAAACCAGTCTTTGCAGTCAGAGCCCATAGTAAGTGAAACACTCATGGAAAGCTCAGTTGAGGAGGAGCTGAGGGAGGGGTGGGCTTTGCAGTCAGCTACCAGGTCCCCCTCTAGTTCTTTGGCCTGTGAGTTAGAGGGGGACGTGGCGTGTTTGCATGAGTCATTAAGCAAACCGGAATCTGTGAGCTTTGACGACAGTAAGATGGTCAGCGCTTCCCTGGAGACCATCCCCTTAAATGTAGACCAAGAGGTGAACAATATTGTGGAAGCAAAGGACAACTCGTCCTCTCAAAGTCCAGCTGAAGTCAGGGCAGAAACAAAGACATTCTCCAGTCCTGAAACACTGAAGGAATCAGCAGCCTCGGAGTAGAGAAAAGTGGACCTGGATGTATTTTAAGACTGCATACTATTAATGTATTCTCTTCCCCATTTTCTTAGTTTAATGTCCTTGACCAGATGGAGATAAGCTGAGATGTGCTATGTGTTTATTAGATTTGACATTTGGAAAACATGTATCATTTTTTTCTAACAGCAGTGCAAGATTTTACTTCTGTCAAACTTTAATTTGGTTGTAAGCTTTCAATGAAAGTGAAAATGGTACACAATGTGAATAATTTGACTTTCTGTAGTGTGTCAAAAATACAAAATCTGGAATGTTTATGCTTTCCTTGATCTATGAACTTGTACTCAAGTGTGAAAAATCCTGGAAATATCTTCTTGACTATCCTTCCACTAGTAGATATAGGCCTTTTGTGTTTATTTTGGATACCTC